>NC_086444.1:1017687784-1017832784 GCF_028390025.1 Pseudophryne corroboree | reverse complement strand
GTCAGGATCCTGGCGGTTATAATGCCGACGCCGGAATCCCAACAGGCGGCAAAATGCCGCAGCCGGAATACCGGCAATCCAGGCTATTCTTCCTTTATGGGTGTTTACGACACCCATAGAGAGAGAATAAAACCTGTGGCAAGCACAGCGAGCCACCATGCCCGCAGCAAGCCCACAAGATGCTTTCTAGTGCTTGCCCCGCTGCCGGCATACTGGCGGCCGGGATGCCGCTTTCGGTATGTATTGCCATTATGGCAGTGCAGAAGACTCTGCATACACACAACATTGGGAAAATGATCACCGCACCATTTTCCCAGTGATATCTGCTGCTCTGCAATGCCAACCTCCCGGGATTCCAGAGGTAAGCATAATTATGGGTGTAGGGTGTGTGGTGTGGTCCCCCCTGGACCAAGGGGCCTGTGTGCACATCAAATCCTGCAGCCATTATAGATACGCCAATGATCCCTATGAGCAGAAAATAAATACTCCGAGCACTGATATCTTGTAGATGTTTTATAATATAGCTATCAGTTGGGGAATATTGAGCCCCTAAAATATATAGAAAACATCTAGTGCTTGTTTTTTTCTTCTCTTACGTCCTAGAGGATGCTGGGGTCCACATTAGTACCATGGGTATAGACGGGTCCACTAGGAGCCATGGGCACTATAGAAGTTTGATTATGTGTGCTGGCTCTTCCCTCTATGCCCCTCCTACCAGACTCGGTTTAGAAAATGTGCCCGGAGGAGCCGGTCACGTCTCTGGAAGCTCCTGAAGAGTTTTCTGCGTTTATTTTCTGTTTGTTATTTTCAGGCAGGACTGGATGGCACTAGCCTGCCTGCTTCGTGGGATTTAGTGGGGGGACAGCCCAACCTCTCTCAGGGTTAATGGTCCCGTTCCCCGCTGACAGGACGCTAGCTCCTGAGGGAACTATTCGCAAGCCCCACCACGGCGAGCGTACATCCCCGCAGCACGCCGCCACCCCTAACAGAGTCAGAAGAGTGGTGAGTACTAAGCCGGTGTCCCGGTTAGCGGGTCGCCGGCCATTATGGCGGCATGAGGGTACGGAGACGCACGGCTTCTAAATGGCGCAGCTGCATCTCCCGTCTGTGTATGGACACAGATGCTGAATAGCGGACACCGTACCCAGACTGGCCTCAAAGCCAGAAAAGGAGTCTGTCTCCATTTTATGCATATATACACATGCAGCCAGTATAAAGAAGAGTGGGAAGCCTGCGCGCCATTGAATAGGCGGGGCTTCACTATGAGCGGATCAGGCAGCTCACATGCAACATTTTCCCTAATGCAGCTGACACAGATGCTGACTGAGAGGGATGCACAGCTCCTCCGGAGAGACTCCAGATTACCTCAGCGGTACCAGGGGGTCATAGCAAGGGGGGAGCGATTACTAGTGTACTAAGTCCCTAATCTAGGTACTTAGTCTGCGACCCGACTAAGATTGGCATTAGCGATTAGGGCGCCGTGTGCTGTTTTCATAATCTCTCTGTGTCTCCCTGGAAGGGCTCTTTGTGGGTTAATTGTGCATTTAATCTTTTCCTGTGTGTTTGTGTGAGCTGTTATGTCAGGCTAAGAGTGTGTTTCATGTAAAGCACAGTGTTCCTCTTCTCCAGGGGTTTCACTAGTGTGTACTCAGTGTAGTATCCCATCCCAGGCTAGTGGGGCTGAACCAGCATGGCTGGACTCCATTACGGGAATGATTTCCTCAATTTCTACTAAGTTATCTCGGAATGAAAAACAGAGGCAATACTTAATTCAAAAACTGTTACAGACCCAGGTCATTGTTCCAGTTCCACCTAATCTACAAAACAAGGGTTACTATTCCAGCTTGTTTGTAGTACCAAAACCGGACGGTTCGGTAAGACTGATTCTGAACCTCAAATTGTTGAACCCGTACTTACGAGTGTTCAAATTCAAGATGGAGTCTCTGAGAGCGGTGGTCTCATGTCTGGAGGAGGGGGAATTTCTACTGTCTGGATATTTTATTTATTATCAGTTTCTTATATAGCGCAGCAAATTACGTTGCACTTTACAATTGGAAATAACAATGATATGACAAAACTGGGTAATAACAAACAGTCATAGAGGTAGGAAGGCCCTGCTCGCAAGCTTAAAATCTATAGGGAAATAGGCATGTATATACAAGGAAAGGTGCTATCTATTGCATAGTTGTCTGCCAGATTGCAAAGGTTCTTGGTAGGCTGTATGATATGTTCATACAGCAGTGATGAACCGGGTTTGAGAGGAAGGGAAAGTGAAGAATGAGAACACATGTGAGAATATGTGTGGACTGTGCAGAGTGGATGCAATTTGATCGGAAGGTTTATGAAAGTTATGTGGGCAGTTCTGGAATTTGATATGCTTGCCTAAAGAGGTGAGTTTTCAGGGAACGCTTGAAGGTTTGGAGACTAGAGGAGAGTCTTATTGTGCATGGTAGGGCATTCCACAGAGCGTACCGTCATATTCCGATCTGGCCGCCTCATCAGGCTTATCTACGGTTTGCACTGCAGGACCGTTACTACCAGTTCCAGGCTCTGCCATTTGGTCTCTCCACGGCACGAGGGTGTTCACCAAAGTGATGGCAGAGATTATGTTCTACTCCGCAACAAGGAGTGAACATAATTCCATACCTGGATGATCTTCTGATTAAGGCACCGTCCAGGGAACAGTTGTTGGAGAACATTGGCCTCTCAACCAGACTACTCCTGAATCACGGGTGGATTCTGAACCTACCAAAATCTCGCCTAGAACCAACACAGAGGCTTATTTTCCTGGGAATGATACTGGACACAATGTCTCAGAAAGTATTCCTTCCCTTGAAAAAGGCAATGGTAATCCAGTGGATGGTTCGGGCTGTCCTGAAGCCAACCCGGATCTTGGTGCATCTCTGCATACGGCTTCTGGGGGAAATTCAGTATGGAAGGTTTCATGCAAGGCCCTTCCAGCTGGATCTGTTGGACAAATGGTCCGGATCGCATCTTCACATGCACCAGAGGATTCGTCTGTTGCCAAAAGCCAGGATCTCCCTCCTGTGGTGGCTACAAACTTCTCACCTAGTTGAGGGTTGGAGGTTTGGGATTCAGAATTGGATTCTGCTAACCACAGATGCAAGCCTAGGAGGTTGGAGCGCAGTCACCCAGGGGGTGCAGTTTCAGGAAGATGGTCAAGTCAGGAAGTCGTCCTTCCAATAACCATCCTGGAACTTAGAGCTATCTACAGCGTTCTTCGACAAGCCGCTTTTCTTCTTTTGAATCAGGCTATTCAGGTCCAGTCGGACAATGTGACGGCAGTGACGTACATAAACTGACAGGGCGGAATGAAAAGCAGAGCCGCAATGTCAGAGGTGTCAAGATTTCTCCTCTGGGCGGAAAAAGATGTTGTGGCATTTTTGACGGTCTTCATTCCGGGAGTAGACAACTGGGAAGCAGACTTCCTCAGCAGACACAACCTACACCCGGGGGGAATGGGGCCTTCACCTGGAGGTGTTCCTGTGGTTGACACGTTGGTGGGGATATCCACAAATCGATATGATTGCCTCTCGACTCAACAAGAAACTCAAGCGGTATTGTTCTAGGTCGAGAGACCCACAAGCAGTGGCGGTAGATGCTCTGACAACTCCGTGGGTCTACCAGCTGGTGTACGTGTTTCCTCCACTTCCTCTGATCCCAAGAATTCTAAAAAGAATAAAAAGGGAAAAAACAGCAAATGTTCTCTGTTAAACTTCTGTTGTGGAGTAAGAGGGAGGGGCCCTGTCTATTTGGTCAGTCCCCAGGCTGCACAATGGGCCTAATTCAGAATTGATCGCTGGGCTGCGTTTTTTGCTGTTCAAGCAATCCTCATTGCTCCGGACTGGCCACGAAGGGCCTAGTATGTGGACCTTCTCAAGATGTTGCTCGAAGATCCGTGGCTCTACCTCTTCGCGAGGATCTTCTGCAACAGGGCCCGTTCGTCTATCAAGACTTACCCGCGGCTACGTTTAACGGCATGGAAGTTATACGGCTGATTCTAGCCAGGAGGGGGATTCCTGACAAGGTCATCCCGACTATGATTCAAGCCAGGAAGGGTGTAACATCTAAACATTACCACTGTATTTGGAAGAAATATGTCTCTTGGTGTGTGAGTGGACAATTCTTTGCGGTAAAATTCCATCTGGGATGTTTCCTGCTTTTTCTGCAGTCAGGAGTGGAAGTTGGCCCATGTCTAGGCTCCATAAAAGTCCAGATTTCGGCCTTGTCTATTTTCTTTCAGAAACAATTGGCTTCTCTCCATGAGGTCCAGACGTTCTTGAAAGGTGTTATGCACATCCAACCTCCCTTTGTGCCCCCCACGGCACCTTGGAATTTCAATTTGGTGCTGCAGTTCCTCCAGTTGGACTGGTTTGAACCATTACAGGAGGTAGACGTTAAGTACCGTACGTGGAAGACTGTCACACTGTTGGCCTTGGCTTCAGCAAGATGTGTGTCGGAGTTGGGGGCGTTGTCTTACAAGAGCCCCTACTTAATTTTCCATGAGGACAGAGTTGAACTCAGGACTCGTCAGCAATTTCTTCCTAAGGTGGTGTCAGCGTTTCACATAAACCAACCTATTGTGGTTCCGGTTGTTACGGACACCTCTGCTAATTCAAAGTCCTTGGATGTTGTGAGGGCTTTGTATGTAAAGAGAACAGCTCGTCACAGGAAATTGTACTCGCTGTTCGTTCTCTATTATCCCAATAAAATTGGGTGTCCTGCTTTGAAGCAGTCCATTGCACGCTGGATCAGGCACACTATCCAGCATGCTTATTCCACGGCAGGCTTGCCGGTTCCTAAATCTGTACAGGCCCACTATACTAGGTCGGTGGGTTCTTCTTGGGTGGCTGCCCCGGGTTGTCTCGACTTTACAGCTCTGCCGAGCAGCTACTTGGTCTGGTTCGAACACGTTTGCTAAGTTTTACAAGTTCGATACTGTGACCAAACTGAAGGTCCTCAGAGGCCAATCAGTTCTGCAGGAACCTCAGCACTCTCCCACCCGATTTGGTAGCTTTGGTGCTTCCCCATGGTACTAAATGGATTCCCAGTTTCCCCTAGGACGTAAGAGAAAATTGGATTTTAATTACCTACTGGTAAATCCTTTTATCGTAGTCCATAGAGGATACTGGGTTGACCACAAGGTGCTTCGTTCTTCCTGCACTGTTACTTGGTTAAGTAATGTTGTTTGGTTCAGCTGTTGCTGTTTACAAGTTTTGGTTAGCATGGCTTTCCTCTTGTTATGGTTGTGCTGGTTCGAAATCTCACCACTTTCCTTTTTTCTATATCCTTCTCTCAAAGTATGTCCAACTACTCGGGCACATTTTCCTAGACTGAGTCTGGTAGGAGGGGCATAGAGGGAGGAGCCAGTACACCTAATTAAACTTCTATAGTGCCCATGGCTCCTAGTGGACCTATCTATACCCCATGGTACTAAATGGATTCCCAGTATCCCCTACGGACTACGAGAAAAGGATTTACCAGTAGGTAATTAAAATCTTATTTTTTGGATGGTCCCCAACTCCGAATGGGCTTTTTTGTCAATGGGGAAAATCCATTAGCTATAGGGTTCAATTGCAAGGAAACCTCACTTGTTTTTGCTCGCAGCCCATAGAGATACAAGCAAAATATAGGGTTTTCCTCCTGCTATGTGCGCAATCCGCTACTCCTCACTTTTGTAAAAGCCTGTGCAAATCAGGCATTGGCTAGATTCGGGCGAGAACACTGGAATTTGAAAGGCAACACTCTGGAATCCCAGCTCGATCATTGGGGTTGATTCAGAGGTGGATGCTGTGGCAATTTTTTTTTTTTTTTTTGCAATTCCTGATGTTTTCAGACCTGCGCAAGAGCACATCTAGGGCTTTGATATTGCTCGCATTGACCCAAACGCTGCAGCATGGTTGAGGGGGGGCAACAAGCAACTTGTCAGACTGTTTTCTTGGCATGCTGAAATCAGTGCCTGCTCCTCGGACGCTGCTTCTCTGGCTCCAGCAGTGTGATCTCACTAGATATTCTGAGGATTATTTAGATATCAGATGCTGCAGCGAAGCAGATATACAAGTGTCACATGTCAAGATAATGAGCACAGACCCTGGGGGTAAATTTACTAAGCTCCGTGTTTGCCCAAATTGGCAAACATGGGAGTGTTTGCCCATTTTTACAAACACTGGAATATACCAAAGTGAAAACACAGGAGTGTTGCATGGAATAGCAATAGGTCACATTTCCAAGGTATCCAGGAAAGAGCACAAGTGTAATTATTACTCACTGACATTTTAAAAGATCCACAGGTAAAATAATTTCACTCATGATTCTGTGAGAACTATAAAACATGAACTCTTTGGTGTCCTGAGGACCGAGTTTGAGAACCTATGGAATAGAACTTTAAAAGACGGGTGAACATGCACATACGATCAAATGCACTATCAATCAAACTTGTATGTAATTTCCATAGACAACACTGCAATTTACCTAGAATCGTTTCTGCAAATACACTCATGAATTGCTAAAACTCGGACCAAAAGACACCTTTAAAATAGACATCCCAACAGCCTGCACAGGTCAGTGATATCTGTGAAGTGCTTCTCTGTAAATAAAGTATAAAAAGTGTTTTAAAATCAGGGAAAAAATGGCCTGGGGACCCCCTTCCCCTACAAGCATAACCAGCCCGGCTCTTTGAGGGGGAAAAAAATCAGTATTTTTAAAACCAGCACTGCTGGTAAAATGAATTTGACTAGTTTGTCTTAACATCCTTTTATTGTCTGTTTTGCAATGTTTAAGAGCAAATGGTTAATTGTCATTTGCTCCCAAACATAACCAGATTTTCATTACAAGCAGGAGTGGACAGATAATCTTACACTGGGTACACACTGGTAGATATAGCTGCAGATCAATTGATCTGCAGATATATGTACAGACGGACCAGGCAGTATGTTGAGCAAACACACTGCCCGTTCTGTCGGGACTGACGTCATGAACTGGGCGGGCGTTTACATGCGTCCGTCTAGTTCAGCTGTCAATAACCGCTGGCAGCAGCATCATGTGGGCTGACTGCCCATACACACAGCACGATGCGCCAATATATCATTCGATATATTGGCTGTCGGCTGTGCTGCAGGGCCGATGCGATATGTCTGTGAACTATGGCGTTCACAGACATATCGCAAGTACACATTGGTCGACGGACCCGCGATATATCGACTGTTCAATAGAACGGGCTATATATCGGCCAGTGTGTACGCACCATAAGATTGTGTATCCAGCTTTAGAGGAATGCAGGTTATGCATATTACAGTATTATTTTAGATTCTGTGTTGATATTTTCGAACACCATAAAATTACATAATACTTGTGAATTGGAAAAAAGGGTGATAAAATGCATAGCACACTGATCTTTTACTTCATCTTCTGAACTAAATAAGAATTCAAAACTGGTTGGCATGGATTACAGCACCTTCTTATTAGCACTGTTTTCTAATTAGAAATGTCCTTTCATGAGCATATATGTTTAGATTTATTTATTTCAGTGTGATAATAATGTCCGTTGTGTTCATATGCATTTGTCGGTATATGATGTGAATACAGGTTGAGTATCCCATATCCAAATTTCTCTATCGTCCTAAGTGGATGCTGGGGTTCCTGAAAGGACCATGGGGAATAGCGGCTCCGCAGGAGACAGGGCACAAAAGTAAAGCTTTTACAGGTCAGGTGGTGTGTACTGGCTCCTCCCCCTATGACCCTCCTCCAGACTCCAGTTAGATTTTTGTGCCCGGACGAGAAGGGTGCAATTCTAGGTGGCTCTCATAAAGAGCTGCTTAGAGAGTTTAGCTTAGGTTTTTTATTTTACAGTGATTCCTGCTGGCAACAGGATCACTGCAACGAGGGACAGAGGGGAGAAGAAGTGAACTCACCTGCGTGCAGGATGGATTGGCTTCTTGGCTACTGGACATGAAGCTCCAGAGGGACGATCACAGGTACAGCCTGGATGGTCACCGGAGCCACGCCGCCGGCCCCCTCACAGATGCTGAAGCAAGAAGAGGTCCAGAATCGGCGGCTGAAGACTCCTGCAGTCTTCTTAAGGTAGCGCACAGCACTGCAGCTGTGCGCCATTTTCCTCTCCGCACACTTCACACGGCAGTCACTGAGGGTGCAGGGCGCTGGGGGGGGGCGCCCTGGGAGGCAAATGAAAACCTTTAAAAAGGCTAAAAATACCTCACATATAGCCCCAGAGGCTATATGGAGATATTTACCCCTGCCTAAATGTACTAAATAGCGGGAGACGAGCCCGCCGAAAAAGGGGCGGGGCCTATCTCCTCAGCACACGGCGCCATTTTCTGTCACAGCTCCACTGGTCAGGAAGGCTCCCAGGTCTCTCCCCTGCACTGCACTACAGAAACAGGGTATAACAGAGAGGGGGGGCAAAATAAATGGCAATATATTAATATAAAAGCAGCTATAAGGGAGCACTTAATCATAAGGCTATCCCTGTCATATATAGCGCTTTTTGGTGTGTGCTGGCAGACTCTCCCTCTGTCTCCCCAAAGGGCTAGTGGGTCCTGTCTTCGTATAGAGCATTCCCTGTGTGTCTGCTGTGTGTCGGTACGTGTGTGTCGACATGTATGAGGACGTTATTGGTGTGGAGGCGGAGCAATTGCCAAATATGAGGATGTCACCTCCTAGGGGGTCGACACCAGAATGGATGCCTTTATTTGTGGAATTACGGGATAGCGTCAACTCGCTTAAGCAGTCGTTTGCCGACATGAGGTGGCCGGACACTCAATTAGTGCCTGTCCAGGCGCCTCAAATACCGTCAGGGGCTGTAAAACGCCCCTTGCCTCAGTCGGTCGACACAGACCCAGACACAGGCACTGATTCCGGTGGTGAAGGTGACGAATTAACCGTATTTTCCAGTAGGGCCACACGTTATATGATTTTGGCAATAAAGGAGATGTTGCTTTTAGCTGATACTACAGGTACCACTAAACAGGGTATTATGTGGGGTGTGAAAAAACTACCAGTAGTTTTTACCGAATCAGAAGAATTAAATGACGTGTGTGATGAAGCGTGGGGTGCCCCGATAAAAAAACTGCTAATTTCAAAGAAGTTATTGGCTTTATACCCTTTCCCGCCAGAGGTTAGGGAGCGCTGGGAAACACCTCCTAGGGTGGACAAAGCGCTAACACGCTTATCAAAACAAGTGGCGTTACCCTCTCCTGAGACGGCCGCACTTAAAGATCCATCAGATAGGAGGATGGAAAATATCCAAAAAGGTATATACACACATGCAGGTGTTATACTACGACCAGATATTGCGACTGCCTGGATGTGCAGTGCTGGGGTAGTTTGGTCAGAGTCCCTGATCGAAAATATTGATACCCTGGACAGGGACAATATTTTACTGTCGTTAGAACAAATAAAGGATGCATTTCTTTATATGCGTGATGCACAGAGAGATATCTGCACACTGGCATCACGGGTAAGTGCTATGTCCATTTCGGCCAGAAGAGCTTTATGGACACGACAGTGGACAGGCGATGCGTAGAGTAGTTATTTGGGGTCGGTCTATCGGATTTGGTGGCCACGGCTACGGCCGGGAAATCCACCTTTCTACCTCAAGTCACTCCCCAACAGAAAAAGGCACCGACCTTTCAACCGCAGCCCTTTCGTTCCTTTAAAAATAAGAGAGCAAAGGGCTATTCATATCTGCCACGAGGCAGAGGACGAGGGAAGAGACAGCAACAGGCAGCTCCTTCCCAGGAACAGAAGCCCTCCCCGGCTTCTACAAAAGCCTCAGCATGACGCTGGGGCTTCGCAAGCGGACTCGGGGGCGGTAGGCGGTCGTCTCAAGAATTACAGCGCGCAGTGGGCTCACTCGCAGGTAAATCCCTGGATCCTGCAGATAATATCTCAGGGGTACAGGTTGAAATTAGAGACAGAGCCACCTCGCCGTTTCCTGAAGTCTGCTTTACCAACGTCCCCCTCAGAAAGGGAGACGGTTTTGGAAGCCATTCACAAGCTGTATTCTCAGCAGGTGATAGTCAAGGTACCTCTTCTACAACAAGGGAAGGGGTATTATTCCACTCTTTTTGTGGTACCGAAGCCGGATGGCTCGGTAAGGCCTATTCTAAATCTGAAGTCCTTGAACCTGTACATAAAGAAGTTCAAGTTCAAGATGGAGTCACTCAGAGCAGTGATAGCGAACCTGGAAGAAGGGGACTTTATGGTATCCTTGGACATCAAGGATGCGTATCTCCACGTTCCAATTACCCCTCACACCAGGGGTACCTCAGGTTCGTTGTACAAAACTGTCACTATCAGTTTCAGACGCTGCCGTTTGGTTTGTCCACGGCATCTCGGGTCTTTACAAAGGTAATGGCCGAGATAATATTTCTTCTTCGAAGAAAAGGCGTATTAATTATCCCATACTTGGACGATCTCCTAATAAGGGCAAGGTCCAGAGAACAGCTAGAGATGGGTTTAGCACTATCTCAAGAGGTGCTAAAGCAGCACGGATGGATTCTGAATATTCCAAAATCCCAATTATTGCCGACAACTCGTCTGCTGTTCCTGGGGATGATTCTGGACACAGTTCAGAAAAAGGTTTTTCTTCCCGAAGAAAAAGCCAAGGAGTTATCTGACCTGGTCAGGAACCTCCTAAAACCAGGAAAGGTGTCTGTACATCAATGCACAAGAGTCCTGGGAAAAAATGGTAGCTTCTTACGAAGCAATCCCTTTCGGCAGATTCCATGCAAAGGGATCTGTTGGACAAATGGTCAGGGTCGCATCTTCAGATGCACCTGCGGATAACCCTGTCGCCGAGGACAAGGGTATCCCTTCTGTGGTGGTTGCAGGAGGCTCATCTATTGGAGGGCCGCAGATTCGGCATGCAGGATTGGATCCTGGTGACCACGGATGCCAGCCTGAGAGGCTGGGGAGCAGTCACACAGGGAAGAAATTTCCAGGGAGTGTGGTCGAGCCTGAAAACGTCTCTTCACATAAGCATTCTGGAACTAAGAGCAATCTACAATGCTCTAAGCCAGGCGAAACCTCTGCTTCAAGGAAGACCGGTGTTGATCCAGTCGGACAACATCACGGCAGTCGCCCATGTAAACAGACAGGGCGGCACAAGAAGCAGGAGGGCAATGGCAGAAGCTGCCAGGATCCTTCGCTGGGCGGAGAATCACGTGATAGCACTGTCAGCAGTATTCATCCCGGGCGTGGACAACTGGGAAGCAGACTTCCTCAGCAGACACGACCTTCACCCGGGAGAGTGGGGACTTCATCCAGAAGTTTTCCACATGCTATTCAACCGTTGGGTAAAACCAATGGTGGACATGATGGCGTCTCGCCTCAACAAGACACTGGACAGGTATTGCGCCAGGTCAAGAGATCCGCAGGCAATAGCTGTGGACGCGCTGGTAACACATTGGGTGTACCAGTCGGTATAGGTGTTTCCTCCTCTGCCTCTCATACCAAAGGTTTTGAGGATTATACGGCAAAGAGGAGTAAGACTAGTGGCTCCGGATTGGCCAAGAAGGACTTGGTACCCGGAACTTCAAGAGATGGTCACGGACGATCCGTGGCCTCTACTTCTGAGAAGGGACCTGCTTCAGCAGGGTCCTTGTCTTTTTCAAGACTTACCGCGGCTGCGTTTGACGGCATGGCGTTTGAATGCCAGATCCTAAAAGGAAAAGGCATTCCAGAAGAAGTCATTCCTACCTTGATAAAGGCAAGGAAGGAAGTCACCGCGAAGCATTATCGCCGTATTTGGCGAAAATATGTTGCGTGGTGCGAGCAGCGGAGTGCTCCGATGGAGGAATTTCAACTGGGTCGTTTTCCTACATTTCCTGCAATCAGGATTGTCTATGGGTCTCAAATTGGGATCTATTAAGGTTCAAATTTCGGCCCTATCAATATTCTTCCAAAAAGAATTGGCCTCAGTCCCTGAGGTCCAGATTTTTATCAAAGGAGTACTGCATATACAGCCTCCTGTGGTGCCTAAGGTGGCACCGTGGGATCTAAATGTAGTTTTAGATTTCCTCAAATCCAATTGGTTTGAACCACTAAAGAATGTGGATTTGAAATATCTCACATGGAAAGTGACTATGTTACTGGCCCTGGCTTCGGCCGGGAGAGTATCTGAACTGGCGGCTTTGTCTTATAAAAGCCCTTATTTAATTTTCCATTCGACATAGGACAGAGCTGCGGACGCGTCCGCATTTTCTCCCTAAGGTGGTATCAGCGTTTCACCTGAACCAGCCTATTGTAGTGCCTGCGGCTACAGACGACTTGAAGGACTCCAAGTTGTTGGACGTTGTCAGAGCCTTAAAAATATACATTTAAAGGACGGCTGGAGTCAGAAAATCTGACTCGCTGTTTATACTGTATGCACCCAACAAGTTGGGTGCACCTGCTTCTAAGCAGTCGATTGCTCGTTGGATTTGTAACAAAATTCAACTTGTACATTCTGTGGCAGGCCTGCCACAGCCTAAATCTGTTAAGGCCCATTCCGCAAGGAAGGTGGGCTCATCTTGGGCGGCTGCCCGAGGGGTCTCGGCATTACAACTCTGCCGAGCAGCTACGTGGTCAGGGGAGAACACGTTTGTAAATTTTTACAAATTTGATACCCTGGCAAAGGAGGACCTGGAGTTCTCTCATTCGGTGCTGCAGAGTCATCCGCACTCTCCCGCCCGTTTGGGAGCTTTGGTATAATCCCCATGGTCCTTTCAGGAACCCCAGCATCCACTTAGGACGATAGAGAAAATAAGAATTTACTTACCGATAATTCTATTTCTCGGAGTCCGTAGTGGATGCTGGGCGCCCATCCCAAGTGCGGATTATCTGCAATACTTGTACATAGTTATTGTTAACTAATTCGGGTTATTGTTTAGGAAGCCATCTTTCAGAGGCTCCTCTGTTATCATACTGTTAACTGGGTTTAGATCACAAGTTGTACGGTGTGATTGGTGTGGCTGGTATGAGTCTTACCCGGGATTCAAAATCCTCCCTTATTGTGTACGCTCGTCCGGGCACAGTACCTAACTGGAGTCTGGAGGAGGGTCATAGGGGGAGGAGCCAGTACACACCACCTGACCTGTAAAAGCTTTACTTTTGTGCCCTGTCTCCTGCGGAGCCGCTATTCCCCATGGTCCTTTCAGGAACCCCAGCATCCACTACGGACTCCGAGAAATAGAATTATCGGTAAGTAAATTCTTATTATTCCGAAATACGGAATATCCCGAAATACGGATTTTTTTGAGTGAGATAGTGAAACCTTTGTTTTCTGATGGCTCAATGTACACAAACTTTGTTTAATACACAGAGTTATTAAAAAATATTGTATTAAATAACCTTCAGGCTGTGTGTATAAGGTGTATATGAAACATAATTGAATTGTGTGAATGTACACACACTTTGTTTAATGCACAAAGTTATTAAAAATATTGGCTAAAATGACCTTCAGGCTGTGTGTATAAGGTGTATATGAAACATTAAAGCATTCTGTGCTTAGACTTAGGCCCCATCGCCATAATATCTCATTATGGTATGCAATTATTCCAAAATACGGAAAAATCCGATATCCAAAATATTTCTGGTCCCAAGCATTTTGGATAAGGGATACTCAACCTGTATCAACATTCAGAATATTGACAATGACAGAATGTTGACATGACAGTGTTGACACTGTGAATGTTGACAGCTGATTTTAGGTTGTTAGGTTTGGGCTACAATTGGGACTAGATTTAGGATCAGGCATACTCCCCTCCGGAATGGAAATCCACATGCCGCCTGTCGAAATTCACAATATAGACATTCTCGCAGTGTACGACATTTGAAACGTTGACTTCCATCCAGGTCGACATTCAGAACATGTCGACATTCTGAACATTGAAAAATTCTACCACACTCACATTTGTCAAATGCACATTGTTATAGTGAGGTATAATTCTGTATACTATTCTAATAAATATATTGGGGGAGGGCGTCTGGATTGCACACCCTAGCTACTTATAATGGAATGTGCTACCTAGTTGATACTTACTACAATATAGAAATAAGAGAGCACGTGCACCATACAGCCACAAGAATAATATTACATTTAATTATTTATCATATCTGAGGTTTTTGGCATAAAATTGGCCACCAATCGTCAAGGTATCCTCAGCGGGCAGGTCTGTAACATTATAGGGGTTCACCTACAGGGAGCAGGACACCACACAAATAAAGGTTCGCAGTGAAAAAGTGTTAGGTAAGTGAAAGTAGCTGCTGAGTGTTAGCGAGAGGACAACAGTGAAGTATGAATGTTAAAGTATTAAAAAGGTGCGGTTAGCTGGTCAATGTTAAGTGTTCAAAAAGTGAGAGATATGTGAAAGTTACATAAATAAAAAACAAACAGGTTGATATGTGTTAAAAATAAATGAAAGATGGTAATGCCCCAAAGCAGCCCAGCTAGAGTAATCCAAGAAGCCCCATGCCCCAAAACTTCACCCCACATTGACTTGCTATACAAAAATAAAGATCTTACCTGTGGCTTTACTATACGAATTGTGGAGTCAGCAAATGCTAGGTCCCTATTTAAAAGCCTCAGAGGCAGTGGGAGGGGTGCCAATCCAGAATGAAGGAGTCTCAAGCTTTACTATTCTAGTAATACATGCATTTTAATTGAGTATCCTTCTAACCCCAACATGATTTCAGCTTGGCAACGTTTGGCCTCTGGTGGATCTGCTTTGGATGCGGTAGAGAAGGGCTGTGCCCAGTGTGAAATTGATCAGTGTGATGGAACTGTGGGTTATGGGGGAAGCCCTGATGAATCCGGAGAAACAACCTTGGATGCCATGATTATGAATGGGTAAGTTTTATTGCTATTTAAGCCATTTTTGGACCAGATTTTTAGAATCTGTCATTAAAAAAAAAAAAAAAAGAAATATTGTCAAAAAAACAACAACATTGTTATTGGTCAGTGGTTCCCAAATTCAGGGCCTAATTCAGCATGGAACGCTGCTCCGACAGTGTTCACATGCTGAAGCCCTGTGCAGTGTGCTCATGGGCAGAAGCCGCACTGCACGTGAGCACACATTGAGATGCAACAGCATCTCATAGGTGCAAGCACCTCTGCCTGATTGGCAGGCAGAAGCGTTCGCGGAGCAGGAGGTGGCGTCTGCGTTTCGGGGGCAGTGTTGCGGTATTTTTTTGGGGGGGGAGGGGGGCGGTCCGGACAATGCAGGCATGACCAGGCCATTTACGGGGCAGTCTGCAGCAGCTGCGTGATGTCACACGCAGTCACTGTGACCCGAAACATGGCAGCCCGCTGTCTGCCTTAGCAGCTAGGCTGTGTAGCCAGAGGGCAACCCTAAACATGCGAGAGCATCGCCATCTTGGGATGTTGGTGGGGGGGCAGGACCCAGCATGTGGGGCAGACTTTAGATGTGCGATTTTTATTTTTTAATTAGGCCCTCAGTCGTCAAAGCACCCTGACAATCCAGGTTTTGAGGATATCCATGTTTAAGCACAGGTGACTTGATTGGTACCATATTCATTTTGATTATACCATATGTGCAGAAGAATAGATATCCTTAAATTCTGGACTGTTAGGGTGCCTTGCGGACTGAGTTTGGGGAAACTCTAGGTTTACAATTTTGTTTTCTTTACATGTTGCTACTAGATCAGAGGCTCCCAACCATGGTCTTATGCACACTAACAGTCCAAGTTTTAAGGATAGCCATAATTTAGCACCTCTATTATTTTGATTTAACCATCTGTGCTCAAGCATGGCTATCACTAAAACCTGAACTGTTAGTGTGCCTTGAGGACCGAGCTTGGGAAACACTGTACTAGACAATAAGCAGCAGTAACTTTCAAATAATAGCAGATGACCTATGTTGTAAGTAGCCCAAGATTTATTGTGTGAATGTCAGGATGCCTATTGTCCACTGAATTCAAAATCACTGGCACCTAAATATAATGTTCTTTTTAAAACTTTGCTATGACATGGATTCCGATCTTTAAGCAAGGTGACATTGATATAACTATATATCTGCTTATTTACGATGAAAGATGATTCCATTGGAGAAGACACTGATTTTATCTACAGACTTATTATGTATACATACTGGGGTAGGTTTGGGGGTTGCACAGAAACTGGCTGTAAGTTGCAGGTGGCTGTTTAGCCTACCTTATGCTAATGTTAGTATCCCTTTAACGAATGTGGGTGTTCATGCACATGCAAGCAGAAACCTGTGCCACCCATTGATTTTACAGCAGCCGCTATAGCCATATTCTAGGTGCAAGAGATTCATCTGATATAGGCTTCCCTATCTCCTGCGCATAGAGCTTTAGATACACATGCATGACACTCCCACAGGTCAGGGTGGTATGGTGTGATTGCATTTTCACTGGCTAGTTCCCACATTCAAAATTCCGTATTTCATGGGAAGACCGATCCGGCCAAGTTGCGTCCAGCTCAAAATAGGTCGGACATACACAAGGATGTGTAAATTTGTACATTCACTCTATGTACAGTATCGCCAGTTGCGTTATATATCCGTGTGACACAATCCTCCTCATTGGTGTTACAATTATATGATTAAGATGTGCTTCTAACACACGTTAAGTAAAAGTAAATGTGAAAATCATTGCACCAAATAATTTTTCTGTTTTACACCCATTTGTGTTTATAGCAGTCTGTTTCGATTTTTACTTATTTATTTTTTCAGCTACAATTCTGGTTCCAGTTCAGGGATTAACACTTTTAAAAACTTGCAGTCATTGTAATGGAAGCACATTGTGAAAACTGAGATTCTGTTAAGAGTTTACATGTGTGTTTGGCTTGAAAGACAGCTTTCTGGTGTCACAGATGCTTGTTATTTTTGGGAATATGACTAGCTACATAGATTACACATTGTAGCACAAAGAATACTTCTGCATGTATTCATCAGCTAGGCATTGGTCATATCTGCTTACTTCTAGAATGTTTTCAAACCGTAACTGTTGCTGAAATGCCTATAAATGTCAAGTTTCTGATAAACTTATTATAAATGAGGCTTTTAAACTATAGCAAAATAATATAAACCTAATGAATTTAGTTAATGCACTCATTCTTGAATATATTTATGTTTATATCAGGAACACAATGGAAGCCGGTGCTGTCGCTAACCTTAGAAGAATAAAGAATGCCATTGGTGTGGCGAGAGCGGTCATGGAGCACACAAAGCACACCTTTCTAGTTGGAGAATCAGGTATGATGCTCTTTTATTTTGGATTATTTTTTAGCTATGTATTATCATCTTGTATTGTCATGTGAAGCTGTTAGTTTATGCTGTCAGAGCACTTTGCATTGGGCACTGTTATATCCTGAAGGAATTCTGTGTTGGGTCCAATAGCAAGCATGGATTTAGGTTTGGGGACACAGGGGCAGTTGTACGTATAAACCAATATATTTTAGATGCTCCAGGCAGGCACCCTACAGTATCTGTAGACCCTCCCCTCCTGCAGGCCGTGAGGACTCTCCGGTCAAATACTGCAGTCGCCGGTGGCCCAGCACCCTTCATGATGTCTACTGTTTGGCAGCCCCACCTCCCTTGGTCAGCGGCATGGCCAGTATGGGGCGGCTTTCAGCCCTGTTATGTCTGTAGTGGATGGAGACCATTAGTGCGAGCGTCCTCCTGATTGTTTTACAACTTCAGACTAGGGCACTGGCTAGGTTGCAGTGCGTAACTTCTTAAAATCACATTTCTCTGGCATCCATAAGGAATATTGGGGAGACTTAGTACGATGGGGTATAGACGGGGTCCAAAGGAGCCGGTGCACTTTAAATTTTTTCAACAGGGTGTGCTGTCTCCTCCCCTCTATGCCCCCTCCCACAGACAGTTTAGAAAAAGTGCCCTCAGGAGATGATGCACATCTCTGAAGCTCCAGAGAGTTTTCTTTGGTTTCTTTTAAACTTTTATTATTTCCGGTATGCTGTTTGGGCAACAGCATACCTGCACTGTGGGACTTAGGGGGTGGGAGGTCACTGGTCTTGCGAGGCGTCAGAGCCGCTTCCCCGCTGCAGAACCAGAGAGGTTTTTGCACCGCGGGGCACTGCACCTTTGCGGTCTCAACCGCAGCACGTCGCACACCGCTATCAGTAGCCTGAAGATGATGACAGTGGTGAGTATAAACCGGGGGCCCTGCTAGGGGGGTCCCGGGTTCAAGGTGCGGCTGACACGCAGGGGAGGCATACAGGACCCTCCTGGGGGGGACCAGCTATATCCCCCTGGGTACACTTGCTAGCGGAGGCTTAAACTAACATTTTGGGAGACATTGCCAGTATAAAAAACACTGTAGCTCCGGCGCCATTACAGGAGAGTCAAGAGCCTTCCTGGCTAGCTACTATTATAAAATATGATGTCGGATATGTCATCTCAGCTCACTGCAGATTCTCAAAAGACACAACAATTGCAGCAAGCTGTTGCTGATCTGGCTCCACAAAAATGTAGGTTACCTGCATTGCTATCTGATTCAGATGAGGAAATGCTGGAGAAGGGCGAGGAATTGGAACCTATTACTGGGGATTCCCCTTCTACACAGGGTATTGAACCCCTCATTTTGGCTATAAGGGATGTTAAAACTCCCTCTAGAGGACACTGCGTCACAGCAGTCGTTTTTCTTCACACAGAACAAGCCCAGTGTCCCTTTCCCTGATTCTGCAGAGTTAGATGACTTGTTTAAGTTTGCCTGGAAAAATCCAGACAAAAAGTATCAAGTGTCAAAACGATTTTTGCACACTTTCCCATTTGCTCCTGAAGGCACAAAATTCTGTCAAGAACCCCCAGCTGTGGACGTATCAGTCTTGCGCCTTTCCAAAAAGGCGGTACTCCTGGCCCCGGGCTCCTTCACTATGAAGGATAGGAAGATAGACTTTAGTGTAGTCTCTATCTACACAGCAGCGGGTCTGTCTCAAAGGCCGGTCATAGCGGGTTGCTGGATGACTCATGCCATTCATTCCTGGGCTACTCAGATTCTGGAGGGCCTCTCGGGGGATATGCCCCTGGTCACTACAGTGACTTTCCTGAAGCACATTCAGGACACTGCACGCGTCCTGTGTGACTCTCTCAAGGAGATAGGCAATGTTAATGCTAGGACCACTGCTATGGCACTGTCAGCGCGCAAGGCCTTGTGGTTGCGTCAGTGGATAGGAGACGCAGAATCCAAGCGCAGTGTAGAGTCTCTCGCCTTTTCATGTGAATGGCTCTTTGGGGTAGATTAGATACGTGGATTTCTAAAGTTACTGCGGGGAAATCCACGTTTGTCCCCTCAGGAGCCCCGCCGGCTAGGCGTTCCTGCCCTGGGCCGTCTACCCAGTCCTTTAAGTCTAACAGGTTTAGATCTAGGCCCAGTGATGTCTCCAACGCGGCTAGAGGCACCAGAGGTAAGCCAAGAAAACCAGCAATCGCCAGTTCTCAGGAGAACACCGGTACAGCTTCCACTAAGGCCTCAGCATGACGGTGCCCACCCACCCCGAGGGGATCTCGAGGTGGAGGCTCGGCTCCGTGACTTCAGCCGCATCTGGGAAAGTTCTTACCAGGATACCTGGGTCATTGATCTCATTTCCCAGGGCTACAAACTGGAGTTCGACAGTGCTCCTCCCCAACGATTTTTCAAATCAAGCTTACCAGCTTTGAAGGTTAGGCCATCCTAAAATTGGTCCAATCCCAAATCATTGTTCCAGTGCCGCAGCAACAACAGGGAAAGGGTTACTACTCCAACCTGTTCGTAGTTCCGAAACCGGACGGTTCGGTAAGATCCATTTTGAATCTAAAATCTTTGAACCCTTACCTAAAAAGTTTTCAAGTTCAAGATGGAATCTTTGCAAGCGGTGATTGCGGGCCTGGAAGAAAGGGAGTTCATGGTCTCCCTGGATATAAAAGACGCCTATCTCCATATCCTGATTTGGCCACCTCATCAGGCCTATCTGAGGTTTGCCCTGCTGAACGATCACTACCAGTTCCAGGCACTACCCTTCGGCCTGTCCATGGCTCAGAGGGTGCTCACGAAGGTGATGGCGGAAATGATGTTCCAACTCCGGATCCAGGGGGTCAATGTTGTCCCCTACCTGGACTACGAGCTTTTATTGCTCCATATAGACCACACTATCCAGCTTCTGTCACACCATACTTACTGGATACTGCAGCCCAAAAAGTCTCTCTCCCAGAGGACAAAGCTAGAACACTTCAGGAGATTGTCCGCATGGTTCTCCGGCCTACTCTGGTATCCATACATCTGTGTATACGGTTACTGGGGAAAATGGTTTCCTCATACGAGGCGATCCAGTATGGAAGGTTCCATGCAAGGACTTTCCAGTTGGATCTCCTGAGCAAGCGGTCCTTTTCACTTCTTCAGATGCACCAGATAATTTGGCTGCTACCTCAGGCCAGAATTTCTCTCCTGTGGTGGCTGCAGTCTTCCAACCTTCTGGTAGGCCGAAGTTTCGGGATTCAGGATTAGATCCTCCTCACGACGGATGCAAGTCTGGGGAGCTGTCACCCAGGGGGCTCAGTTCCAGGGCAGGTGGTCAGTCCACGAAGCCCTCCTTCCGATCAACATTCTGGAACTTCGGGCGATCTACAATGCTTTGCTTCAGGCCTCTCCTATGCTCAGGGATCAAGCAATCCAGGTACAGTCAGACAACACCACTGCAGTGGCGTACATCAATCGACAAGGAGGGACAAAAAGCAGGGCCTGCATGCGAGAGGTGTCAAAGATACTCCTCTGGGCAGAAAGAAATGCAAGACAATCTTCATTCCGGGAGTGGACAACTGGGACTTCCTCAGTCGTCATGATCTCCACCCGGAAGAGTGGGGGCTTCACCATCTGGTGTTTCAGCAGATCATCAACCGGTGGGGCAGCCCACAAATAGACATGATGGCTTCTCGACTCAAAAAGAAGCTTCACTGGTATTGTTCACGAACCAGGGTCCCTCATGCGAGGGCAGTGGATGAACTGACGCCGCCTTGGCCTTACCGGCTGGTCTACCTGTTTCCTCCGATTCCATTGATCCCAAGGGTGCTAAATCGAATCGGGAATCAAAGAGTCCAGGCAATTCTGATTGTCCCAGATTGGCCTCGGAGGGCGTGGTATGCGGATCTTCTGGACATGTCCGTCGAAGACCCTTGGCCTCTACCAATGAGAAGAGATCTTCAACAAGGACCGTTCGTCTACCCGGACTTAAGGCGGCTTCGTTTGACGGCATGGAAGCTGAGTGGAACATCCTAGCTCACAAGGGCCTTTCCAAAAAGGTTATTGCTACCATGGTTCAGGCCAGGAGACCTGTGACGTCAATACATTATCATCATATCTGGAGGAGATATGTCTCTTTGTGCGAGGAATGCATTTATCCGCCTGTGAGTTGGGACGTTTCCTCCTTTCCTGCAGTCTGGTGTGCATAAAGGCTTACGTCTGGGTTCCATTATGGTCCAGTTTTCAGCCCTCTCAATTTTCTTCCAGAAGAAATTGGCAGTATTGACGGAAGGTCAGACCTTCTTGCAAGGGGTGCTTCACATTCAACCTCCTTTTGTGCCGCCCACGGCACCTTGGGATTTGAATATTGTGTGGGAATTCCTACAGTCCTCCTGGTTTGAACCTCTGATGATGGTAGAAGACAATTACCTCACGTGGAAGACTGTGATGTAATTGGCCCTGGCTTCTGCTAGGCGTGTCTCGGAATTAGGGGCCTTATCGTGTAAAAGCCCTTACTTGGTCTTTTATGAGGGCAGAGCTGAGCTCAGGACTCCGCAGCAGTTCCTGGCAATGGTTGTCTCTGCGTTCCACTTCAATCAACCTGTTATGGTTCCATCAAGTTCTGGCACTTCTGCTCCTCCGGAGGCATTGGATGCTGTGCGAGCCTTTAAGATCTATGTCAAGCGAACGGCTCGGATCAGAAAAAAGGATTCTTTGTTCGTGCTCTATGATGCGCAGAAAAAGGGTTGCCCTGCTTCAAGGCAGTCCATTGCTCGTTGACTTAGACTTACTATCCAACAGGCCTATGTGTCGGCAGCCTTACCTGTTCCTAAGTCTCTGAAGGCCCACTCTACAAGATTGGTGGGCTCTTCCTGGGCGGCTGCCCATGGAGTCTCGGCCTTGCAACTTTGCTGAGCTGCTACCTAGTCGGGGAAGAACACTTTTGTAAAATTCTACAAGTTTGATACCCTGGCCAAAGAGGTTACCCAGTTTGGGCAGGCGGTGCTGCAGAAGTCTCCGCACGTTCTCACTCGTTCTGGAAGCTTTGGGACGTCCCCATCGTACTAAGTCTCCCCAATATCCCTTATGGATGCTATAGAAAATAGGATTATAATTACCTACCGGTAAATCCTTTTCTCGTAGTCCATAAGGGATATTGGGCACCCGCCCCAGTGCGTTGACTTTTCTGCAGGTTCTCTTTCTATGGTTACCTGTTCAGCTGCTGTTGTTGTTACCAGCCATTGCTAGTCGTTTTATGTTAGTGGTGTGCTGTTGTGTAAATCTCACCACTCATTGTTATTATGTTCCTTCTCTCAAGTATGTCCTTTCTCCTTTGGGCACTATTTTACCTATAACTGCCTGTGGGAGGTGGCATAGAGGGGAGGAGCCAGCACACCCAGTTGAATAAATTTTTAGTGCACCGGCTCCTTTGGACCCCGTCTGTACTCCATCATACTAAGTCTCCCCAATATCCCTTATGGACTACGAGAAAAGGTTTTACCGGTAGGTAATTAGAATCCTATTTTTACTAGCTCAGTGGTTCTCCAGCTCCAACAGTTCACACAGTCTACATTCAGTCTGCAGCATGTACTGTAATTGCAAGCAGGGCCACAATATATAATGTACCCGGCTTAAGTGTGCCTTGAGGACCAAATTTTGGGAATGCGTGTACTAGATGTTAGTGCATGTTGAAAGATTTTCTTTTCAGCATAGGGAAAGTGAATAATAACTTGCCTCTTAATTAAGAACTACACATTTAGAAAAATATGATGGTGGAAATCCCCTAAAAAGTTGTGTTCATAATTGGTGTTAACCTGAAAGTGAAATAAACTCCACATATGTAAGTAAAAAGAAAGAAAATAGTAATCATATACTTACAGTATATTAGACTATTTGTTTTATATAGAAAAAGGTAGAGGAGATGAACATTGTTTGTAACATATTTTGCAGCTACAAGCCAGTTTATTATTTTAGTCAGTGATTTAGGATGTTGGTTGATATCTCATAGGAATATGAGCATCTGCAAGAGAGCAGCTTCAGAATTATTTTATAGGTAAAAACAAGCAGACCTAGTTCCAGATAGCACATTTGATGCTGTTGTACGACATATCAATTTTTCTTTCCCAAGTTTACTGCCACTTTAACGTTTCCGTGGACACATGCAAATTTATTATGGAAATAATGCAAGGAAGGCAACTTCAATTATACAAGAGCCAATTGAGACTGTTCTTGTAAGTTCAGTGATATTTGCAACAATAATACTAGGAATTGTAGAGAGCAATTTCACTCCACAGAATGGAGTCTGCCCGATTTGTTATGAAATTGAAAAAGGTTTGCATTGCGTTTAGAAGACATATTTTTATAGCTCAATAAGTTCTGTCTCGCGCTTTTAAATGTTTCAATTTAACTTTACGAAGTGTAATCTGTAAAGGGCTAGTTTGAGGCAGCAAGAAAAAGGCAAGATCATAACAATTAAATTCAGACTGTAACTTATAAAATGTATCAATTTTTAGCATCCTTGTTTGCTGAGAGTATGGGTTTTGTATGTGAAGACTTAACCAGCAACAGATCATTATCTATTTATACAAAATGGCTCAATCAGAACTGTCAACCAAACTTTCGTAAGGTAAGTATCAATGATACATTATACTTATTTACATGAAATAATTGCACCATAATTGTTATAAATGTGTTATGACTACTACAAAGTTCTAGAAGAGAGAACATGTTTTACTTGTTTCACACACACAATGGTAACATCTCATGACATCCTCTGGGTTTTAAAAATAGGAATTTTTCAGATTTTGTTACAATACGAAAAGAACTAAGTAAATTGGTTTTTAAATCTGATTAAAATGTTATTGTAAAAGTCAAGATTTAGTAGCACAGCGCATGGGCTACAAATCCGATAATGGATTAAAGAGTTAGACTGTAGTTTGCATACAGAGTAAAATTCACCTTAACTTGATAGGATGTCATGCAGAGGTTGCATTGAGATGGCTTCAGGTTAATAAAAAGTACAAATATACAAAAATATGCCTTTATATAATAACTATATTTCTTTTCAAGAGCAGTCTACAAAGGAAAAATAACTTCAATTGAGCCTATATTATACCACGTTTGACTGCAAAATGTGTGTGATAATCAGATCATTAACCTTCAGACTGATAAACAGGCATGTCATTAACCTGGTTGGAAGAAGACCACTGTCAGTTTATGGGGTATATTCAATCAGTGACGAATTTTCCGACAGTCAGAAAATCGGCAAGAATTCGACCTTCGTGTAATAATCTCCTGAAATTATCGGGACTGTTGTAAGAAGTCTGATTTATTTGGTAACGGGTTTTTCTATCACACTGGAGTTACATGGATGGATAATAATAAAGTGAAGACACCCTAGTCAGTTGTTGTGCCTTGTGGTATACAGATGTCTCCCAATAGTTCAGTTGTGCAAACATCCCTTCTTGGTGTGACAGGTTCCATGTGTTTTTCACATCTTTTTCATGCTAATGTGCGTCTTAATTGCAACGTGGTACGACTAAACCGCTTCATGATACTGCAGTGATTAATTTGATATGCAACACTTGTATAACTGTGAGCAAATGAGTATGAATCTGTATATGAAGTGCTACGATGCAGCCAAGTTCCATTGTTTTTTGTATACATAATCAGACTCCATCACATACCGATATACAAGTGTTGCATTTCAAATGAAACAGTGCACTTTTTGGAAGTGGTTTTGTCACATTGGATTCCGACAAGACGCACATTCGATGCTACAATTCTTGGCGCGCCTCACGCCACATGGCATATTGAGGCTAAGTGTATTAGGACACATCTGTACTCAACCAAATGTTTTCATGTGCATATCTTAGGTCAGTACTTTGTTTTGTTGAAAACTAGGTTAAAGTTTATATAAAATGAAATATGTATTATGAATAGACACATTACCACTTTGCTATATATGATTTACAGAATGTAACTCCAGATCCTGCAAAGTCATGTGGCCCTTATAAAGCTGTCCGAGGACTACAAGATCGAGAAACATCTTCTCCAAAGAAAAATATAGATTTGCGCAGCCACGATACCATCGGTAAACATGTCTTGATACAAAAGTTAAAAGTTCTAGTTTAAAGATGCTACTATTTACTATAACTAAAATTAAAAATACATAATTAACTTTTTCCCTCCTATTAGGAATGATTGCAGTTGACAGACAGGGTAATGTAGCTACTGGGACCTCCACAAATGGAGCATCTCATAAAATCCCTGGGTAAGTGAATGACACTTTGCAATATTGTGTAAGTCCATGATGCTTATCTCGCTCCCTTCATTAAGTGACTCTTGCCTGAACTATACCCGTTTAATAAATAGAACACCGTTTAATATATTGCATTACCCAAAATATATCATTTACTTTATATATTAACCCTTTATTTAGCAATCATTGAATATTCCAAAAATATATTTTTTAATTTATTATATTTTCACCTAACTGAATTTTGGATCTTCTGAAACAGCAGATTGCTATAAAAGCACACACATTTAGCGGTCGCTACAGGCATCACTGCCTCAGAAAGGGTAAAATGTAAACATCATTGTACCGCATAGCTGTAATATGAAATTCATGTTGCTTGAGAGCAACATTACAAAATAAAGGTTTAATTCATGCAAGAACACTTTACAATCTAATAGCATCAGTGATTATTATAAGAGAGCTTTCGGAGGGGAGGCATTTGATATGCCGGCTGTCGGGATCCCGGCGCCAGAATCCCGACAACTATTCTCCCTCTTGGGGTGTCCATGACACCCCTGGAGGAAGAATAAATAGCGCGGCGAGCGAAGCTAGCCCACAAGGGGCTCTTTTTTGTGCTCACCCCGCTGCCTGCATGCTGGCAGTCGGGATCCCAGCGCCGGTATGCTGGACGCTGGGATCCCAAGCGCCGGCATAGCATACAACACCCCTTTCGGAGGCCTATCAATATGGTCCTATAAAGCTTTGAAATTCTTGTTCAGGCCAATGTATCAGTAAAAATACGCTGGAACAGCTGAGTAGTGCTCATCTATCTGGCGATACTTGCTGGCAGCAAACAGAAGCCAATTACTGCCTTGCCAGCTAGTCCAGTGTACCTGTGCACGTGAGTATTCACTGCACATAAAGCCTAGGTTATGGGCTTCCAGTTCCAGAATCTTATTCCAAAAATGTATTCAAATGAAATTAATCACCACTGTAGTAGTAGTAGTAGTAGTAATAATACTTTATTGTCATCAATGGTTCACATGCATGAACAACCAACGAAGTTTAAACATGAGCAAGTACAGAAACCATTAGAACAAAGTATATCCTCTCCAGAATAACTCCATTATTTAAGATTTGTTTTATTTAACACATTTATTGCGGTCTGAAAAAAGCTGCCTATTAGATGGCTAGTCTGACAAAGAATAGATCGATATTGCTTATTAGATATCAACATCCTGAGATTTGGATGTGCTAAATCTCCCAGGATGCTTTTCACCTTGGTAAGAAGCCTTTTCTTATATAGACTCTGAATACTGGGTAGATTAACTCCAATAGCTCTACTTTCGGTTTTTATCACCCTCTGAAGAGACTTACGCTCAGACTCCTGTGCACGTTCCAAACCACACCACAATTCCATATGTAAGGACATTCTCTAACAAACGAGTAGAAGTTAACTAGGATTTTCTTACATATTCCTGACATGTGCATTTTCCTTAAAAACAAACGTTGTTGGGCCTTTTTAATAACACATTGTGTGTGAATACTCCAAGACAAGTCTTTAGAGATGTTGATACAGACTCCACAATCTCCACTTCCTGACCATTCAGTACTAATAGGCAAAGGGGCTGTTTATGCAATTTCCTGGAATCTACAAGTATTTCTTTAGTCTATTTTACATTAAAAATAAATGGTTGTCTTGACTTCAAGTTTCCAACCTAGAGCCCTCAGATCTCTACTCTTACTAATTTTTTTACTAATAAAATGGCAGTATCGTCAGCAAATTTAATGATGTGAACTGAATCCGAGCCCGACAATCATAAGTAAACGGAGAGTACAACAGGGGGCTCAACACACATCCCTGAGGTACTCCTGTACTAATTATGAGCCCGCTCCATAAGAGATTATGCAATGTAACAGCCTCTGGCCTATTTGTCAGAAAATCCAGGATCCATTTACAAAGGGGGTAATAGAGATCTGATCGCTGTCCTGCGTTCAGATAGTTGCCGCCTCCAGGGAGAATGTAAATTCGCTGTGCAAGTGTGCGATCGCATGTGTACGCTGAGCTGCGAAAATCCACTTTGTGCAGTCTGTGTGAAACCCAGGACTTACTCTTACAGTGCGATGAGAAGAGGCTGATTGGGGCCGGAGCCGACGTCAGACACGCCTGCGTTTTTCCAGACACTCCCTGTAAACGCTCAGTTGCCATCCATAAACGGCCTGTAAATCACCTTGTGAACGTTGTGCGATTGAATTTTTCGCACCATCCTGTCGCTGACCGGCGATGCCTGTTGTTGTGCGACGCGCGTGTATGCGCAGTTAGGACGTGATCACACAGCAGCGATCAGATCTGAATTACCCCCAAAGTTATTTAGACCTAGATGAGATAATTTACACACTAGAGACATCGAAATAACTGTATAAAAGGTTGAACTATAGTCCACAAACAACATTCCTGCAAAAGAGCACGTAAATTCTAAATGTGAAAGTAATCTGTGATTAAAGTAAGGGTGGCATCATCAGTCTATCTATGAGGCTTATTAGCAAACAGGAAAGGGTGGGTCTAGATCAACCGGGATGCTTTCCTGTATATACCCCATAACTAACCTTTCAAAGGTTTTCGTTATAAGCGATGTTAAGGCAATTGTGGATAAGCAATAATACAGGGTGTAGCTTTCCACTGCTTGATAAATAGACTGTCTCCTTAGCCTGCAACCAAACAGGATAAAACAAAACGGGAGTGCACTACAGTAGGTTTAAATTTGAAGGATACCATGGTATGAGATAACACACAACTTGGTTTGGGTACAAGTAATAAGCGTAAGCCATAATGAGCAGAGGGGTGCCACAGTAATAGGGGAAACCTTTAATATAAAACACATAATTTCTCATATAAAGCATGCTATATGCACTCATTGGAATAAATTTACTAAGATGGGAATTCTATGCAAGATGGGATGTTGCCCATAGCAACCAATCAGATTCCAGGTCTTATCTTCTAGAAGGTGCTAGATAAATGAGAAGTAGAATCTGTTTATTTGCTATGGGCAACATCCCATCTTAAATAGAACTCCCATCTTCGTTAATTTACCCCATTATGTCAAGAATAAATGTATGGGTAAACAATGTAACAATATAATATTTAATTTTATTTCAAGACGTGTGGGAGACTCGCCAATAATTGGATCTGGATCCTATGCAGACAGCTCCGTGGGAGGAGCGGCAGCCACAGGTGATGGCGATATCATGATGCGTTTCTTGCCTAGGTAATTTCGGATTGTTAGGATTCCAGCAGATTGCTTTCAGTTGTTGATACAATTCTTCCCAAGAGCATACTCTAAGGTAGGGGTGGGCAACATGCGGCCCGCGAACCGATCCTGCCTGGCCCGCTGTCCCCCACCAGTGTGCAATGACAAGCGGCCCGACCGGCTGAGCTGCTTGTCATTGCGCTATAGCAGCTCCGGGAGACGCGGCGCCGCTGAGGAAATCCCGGTCACGTCACAGGGGCTGCTGACCGGGATTTCCTTTCCGACCTCTTAGGTGCTGGGCAGCGCAGGGGGCGGAGCCATCTCAAGAAGAGTGTGCCTGTGCAGCAACAGCGGATCTCTCCAGCGGGCAGCGGGAGCTGAGCTCTGATGAAGTCACCGTCACTCTCTCTGCCGCCCGCGTCTTGCCGATCACCTCTCACCCCCAGCCACTCACCATTTGCCGGTCGCTGCTCACCACTCACTACTCGCCACCCGCCGCTCACTTCTCACCGCCTGCTGGCCGCCGCTCACCACCCTCCACACGCCAGCCATCATGCAGAACAGAGAGATTTGGCACAGTTGCCACTCCTGAGATACCAACTACAGTACCTGGACCCACTCAGAGGAGAGGGATCTGGAGAACAAACTGTCAACTGTGATCGGTTCAAGGCTGCTTATTTGTTGAAAAGGGAACATACGGTACATATTAATATGACTGCCGACACCTTGCTGGTGGTTTCCCAGCTTTTATTTATGATTTTCTTACATTTATTTCCAAAGGTTTAGGGTTCTATTTAAAAAAGAAATACAAAATACTTATTTTTATTTTTTCCGTTAAGGTCTGTACTGTGGTGTGCCGTGTATAAGCAACTGTACTGTGGTATAAGCGGCTCTACTGGGTTATAACGTGTATAAGTAGCTCCACCCCCTCAGGTTACACTGAGCATCCCAACAACAGGCGTGCAGTTTACAGTGCAGCATGACCAGTGAACACCCCCTCCCCCTGATGGAGCATGAGCCGCAGGCAATACTGCCAGATCCCCCTGCTGCAGCAGCCTCCGGAGTTTACAGTGAGCTGCGGGCTGTAATACCCGACCCCCCCCTTCCCATCTCCATGCCGCCACTGCACTTTAAAGCCGTCCTCCCGATCTTGAGCTTGTGACCCGCAGGCTGTAACGCCCGATCCCCCCCGCAGCCGCAGGAGTTTACTGTGAGGCTGAGCCGCAATGCCTGGGCCCACTCCCGTCTCACTGCCAGCGCAGCATCTTAATGTCCAACCCACCCCAAAGCTTAGTGACCTGCGGGCTGTAATGCGCCCCCCCCCCCCCCGCCCCCACTCCTCCCTGCCCCCACTCCTCCCTGCCACTGCCATAACTTAAAGTCTACCCCCACCAAAGCTGACAGAGAGCCATGGCTGTAACACCCGATTCTCCCCCTCCCCTCAAAGTTGTGTGTAAAAGAAGGACTCTGTCTGCCGTAATGTGTAAAAGAAGGACTCTGTCTGCCGTAATGTGTAATAGAAGGACTCTGTCTGCCGTAATGTGTAAAAGAAGGACTCTGTCTGCCGTAATGTGTAAAAGTGGGCTCTGTCTGCCGTAATGTGTAAAAGGGGGCTCTGTCTGCCGTAATGTGTAAAAGGGGGCTCTGCCTGCTGTAATGTGTAAAAGAGGGCTCTACCTGGCGAAATGTGTGATAGGGGCTCTACCTAGAGTAATTTGTATAATAGAGACTATTGTGCAGCCTAATATGAATCTGTATTATTTTGTGGCCACGCCCCTTCCCCATGAAGCCACACCCCTATATGTTTGGCGCATGCCTATGGCGACCATCGAGTACTCATTGGAAAGTGTTAAGTGGCCCCTCAGCTGAAATAATTGCCCACCCCTGCTCTAAGGGGACCAATCTTCATTTGCCAAGGGACCAATATCGTGAAACTGATGTGTGACATTTGTACATCTGTGTCTGAATGAGCCTGAATACTAAGTGCTAGGATGCCGTGGTGGTTTTGCCCAAGTTCCGTTGGGCTTCATCTGCTACGTTGTACGTGTTTAATACTAATTCCAGTGCGGTTACTGTCACAGTACACTTTGAGGGATGTTTCTCTGAGATGCGAATAAGACACAAAACTTAAAGAAAAAGAACAGAGCAGTTTAATTGTACAGGGCGTATTGACGCTAGGTGCATGAGGAAACATCTGCATATAAAGTTACTGACACCATGTCTGCACATTATGTTTATTTATATAGAGCACTGAACAGTGAGGGGAAGCTGCACACTACATGCCACATCTAAGTGTTAGCGTAGTTTTGAAAAATATAAAATGTGTGCGCGCCTTAACTGTAGGGCAAGTTTCTGAGTTTTATTACATGAATATCAACTGAAAAGTGTCTGTGTATAGCACAGCATAATACAATGAGTAGCTGCTAGCATCTTGTAACTATTATGCCGCTACATTTTCCTCTCTGGGATCACTTTTCTTATCTGTAAGCAACTTGTAGGGAAATTGAGAAATGGAATGACATCATGAAGACATTGCTAATATCCCTATAACAGATTCAATACAGATGCCGGGAGGAATCCCAGAATGGAAAGCTGTGGTAGTAACCGGGCAAGAGGTGATCTAGCAATAGGGCTTAACGTCACAGCCATTTACCTTTCAGCAAAATCTATTATAATACATTAAATTTAAATAAATAAATAAATATATATACACGTCCACTTCACAGTGGTAGTATGCAAATTAAATCTTTTCAAATAGATGTACACTTGCAGACCAGGCTCATGGGAGATAAAACTACGGCAGCTCTTGTTAGAAAAGTTAATGTGAGCCATGCTTGTTGTTGTGCAGTTATGTACTCAGAGGCTCTGCAATGGGAGTGAAACCGATAATTGTGCTGTTGCAGTTACCAGGCGGTGGAGAACATGAGGATGGGAGCCGATCCCAGCGCTGCATGTCAGAAAGCCATTGCTAGGATCCAGAAACATGTTCCAGTCTTTTTTGGGGCCATCATCTGTGCCAACAAGACAGGAACCTATGGTAATTTTAAATATATGGATGTGAAAAATAAAAACTTGAAATTCTCAGAGAAATATTACTTTGCATTAGCTGTTTTTATAATAGTCATTCTGCAAGTGTTCTGTAAAGCATATGAATGTGAGAGTATAGTGCTGTACATTGATATGTATTCTAGTGCTTGGAGAAATATCTCACGTACTGTAGGTGGAGATGTACCAATCAACTCCTAACTGTCATGTTACAGGCTGTCTTTGAAAAACGACAGAAGCTGAGTGGTTGGTACTTTATCTCTCCCCACTGTATCACTCTCCAAGTACATGTGTCCCACAATGACTGGAAGACAGGCTTACAGGACAGACAAACACATTGACAGTGCTGGAGGATATTTGAAGATTTGCAATATAGGCCAAACGATCATATAAAGCTGCAGACTTGGCTGATAATCCCAAGCAGTATGCTAATTCACGTATGAATGGTGACATCACTGAGGCATTTTAACAGAAAGTTTCTTAGGAACACAGTGGGCATGAGGGTAAACATGAGACCTCTACCACATTCCCAATTTAGCAGTCCTGCTACATCAACAATTAATTGCACTGATCTTTACTACTCATAAAGGAAAATAATATCAAACAAATTCTGAAAATATATTTAGGGTAAAATGTTATACTTTCTTTTTAATTGCATGACCAGAACATGGAACCAACAAGACAAAGATTAAGCTAGTTTCAAGTTCCAATCAGCAGCAGAGTTCTATATAACAAGGTCCCTTAGCAAATCTTCAGAAATCCCTTTTACAAATTGCTCACTATAATGATGGAACATAGCATTTAAACCTAGCTTTGTTTTGCATAAATATATAGAAAGATCTGAGACTTCAAAGCAATCAGAGACCCTTCTTTGTGCCGGATATCTCATTAGTCTGGTTTAGTTTAGCAGTGAGTACAATTTACCAATCAATAAGACTTATTATCTTACAATGCTTACTTCATACTTTGATCTTTTACTTCCCACAGATTTGTGTATGCGAGATCAGACTTGGAGAAGCTCGTTACTCTTTAATCATTAAGATGCTGCAGGGGTTTATTAAGTTACATGGTAGATTCTGAGTTGCATTTTAATTGTAGTAAATGTGCTATATGGTGTAAGGTCATTGTATAGATCAACATGGCATTTGTTATTCTGACTGAAAAATATTTTGGAAACTACTGATGCATAAGATGTTGTTTCTTCAGTATATCCAAAAAGGTTTTATACTTGAAACTATACAAATTAACACATTGAATTCTATACCTTTTTATAGGTGCTGCCTGCAGTAAGGTTCCAGGTTTCTCTCAATTTCACTACACCATTTTGAAGCCTGGACTTTCACAGCCACTGGATGAAACGGTGGATTGCCAGTAGTATCATATTTGATTGGAGTGTTTATAACAGGGTAAAAGGCATATCCTTCTTCTAAAAATTTTTGTTGTAAAACACTCTAGGGCATACTTGCCTACCTGACCCTCTCCATGAGGGAGAAAATGCTCTGTTCCTGGACTTTCCTGGTAATGTGTGATTGCCATCACCTGTGGTGAAACAGCTTTCTTATCAATTAACTAGCTCACCACAGGTGATGGCAATCATACATTACCAGGAAAGTCCAGGAACAGAGCATTTTCTCCCTCATGGAGAGGGTCAGGTAGGCAAGTATGCTCTAGCGCACAGGTTCTCAAACTCGGTCCTCAGGACCCCACACAGTGCATGTTTTGCAGGTAACCCAGTAGGAGCACAGGTGTATTCATTACTCACTAGCACATTTTAAAAGGTTCACAGGTGGAGCTAATTATTTTACTTCAATTCTGTGAGGAGACCTGCAAAACATGCACTGTGTGGGGTCCTGAGGACCGAGTTTGAGAACCTGTGCTCTAGGGTAATGTTTTTTTTCTCCCCCAAGAACTCTTATTCATCAGAAATAACATTTTAAGTTTAATGCTGTAATTGTGACATTCCAAAACCTGTATGGCAGTTTCATGTACTTCACAGTATTAGATATTGATGTTAGGCAGCAGTTATAGGAAATTAGTTCCCACCTGTCATTCCAGGAGAGATTTGGCAATCTTGAGCATGTTTGGTAAAGTGACGAGTGATAATCTGATAAACTGGAGGTACCTGCCATGTGGAATCTACTATAGTTGTATGAAGATCACTTAGGGGTCTATTCATGAAGCAGTGAAAAGTGTGGAGAAGTGAGCCAATGGAGAAGTTGGCCATGGCAACCAATCAGCATTGAAGTAACATTTATAATTTGCATACTAAACAATTATACAGAGCAGCTGATTGGTTGCCATGGGCAACTTCTCCACAGGTTCACTTCTCCACTCTTTTCACTGCTTCATGAATAGACCCCTAACTACTCATTGTAAAAGAACAGTTTCAGTAGTTATCAGACAAGATGCACTTACTACAGTATATCTAGGGCAAGTGATATTACTAATCTAAAGAAAGATTTGTATACTTTCTTGGATTAAGGGGTGATATCCAATTCTGAGTCAAAGGTTCCCATCGGGCAGCATTTCCCTTGCACCGATCCGTGGAAATTACAGAAATCCCTTTTGTTACAAGTGATATTACTGCCTAAAGCACTGTTCTGGCATGTCTAGCATATAGTGTTGCTTTTGAGCACTCCCTTACAGGTGGTACCTATATAATTAAAAGCCAGGCTATACGGTGAACAGTATTGTGTGTGGTTAACTAAAAAGATTGTTACAGAAACACATTACATTTAGCTCAATGTATAAAGTATTAAACCACTACTTGCTGCACATCGGATTATTGCAGACTGTTGGTATTCTATGGCTTCTTTTTCAAGGTAATTGCGCTTGAATTGCAATAGGAAGCTTAGCTTTTTTATGAATGTTAGCTAGTCTGTAAAAACACTAGCAGACAGTTAATTTGTACTTTCCTTTAGATTTAGTAAGCACTATAGCACTAAGCAGTGCGTAAAGTCCTGTTTTTATGTACATACTTCTTTCTGGACAGCTCTTCCTCGGCAACAATAGCAATTTGTCCAAAGTTCCTGTCACACAATAAGCCTGACATGAGTGACTCCTGTCATCTGTGGGGTAATAGTTCTTTATTATAATTATAAGAAATTATTTCTTTATGGGAAAAGTTTGTAATTTTTAAACATACTGGTCTTAGCAGGCAATGCTATGATGTAAGAAGACCGAAGCATAAACCAACAATTTATTTACAGATTTATGGGACCAGAATTTATATGGACACAAGTTATCGTTTTCTTGGGCTAGTGCTACAGCCTCTGTTTATCCCCAGGAACTTTGGGAGAAACAATGAAGATTATGTATTGTCCACACAGTAAAGACAACTTTTAATGCATAACTGTGTAACCACCTTTTCTTCTACAATGTAAAATACACATCTTGCTCCAGTGCAACTTTGCATATCTAAGCTGTACTGCAATGTTTTGTTGTCTTGTCTTGATTATGGGAGTTATTCATCATGGAACGCTTATGAGATCCTCAGCACAGCTCTCATGGGTGCGAGCAGAAATCCGACAAAACTAGGTCTGTGATGCTGTTTTGTGCCCTAACGAGGCACTTAAGTTGGAGAATGCCTGTTCTCACAACTAAACACTGTTTAAGTCGCAAGTACCGGCATTTTCCAACATAGCAGCATGCTGAATTGAATATCTTCGGGACCTCCTTGCCAAAGCTATTCAATTCACATTGAATTTAATCAACCCCAATGCAGTTTTTTTTTCTTCTTTGGCAGGAGAAACCAAACCTGAGTGCTTCAGGCCAAGCTGCCAAAGTGTCTGCTTTTACAGACAGTGGCACTTCTTGACTATCAAATAATGACGTTCACTTAGCAGCTCGTCGCTCACATTGCTAATCTTATTGTGGAAGTGGTCAGGGTGTACTTACTTTTACACATATAGCTTAATCATGTTTGCTTATTTTTGTTGTGGAATAATGACAAAACAACATGTTATCTCACAAGAGAGAAGATTTACCAAATGTAAATCTGGGTACACACTTGATAATGGTGCAACCAAACGATGAAGTGTATTGTTACATGTTGCACGTAATAGCACAGCGCCGGACATTGAATTGTCCCAGTAGATGTGCAGCACACCTAATGGGGAGATGCAAACATCCAATTCATCAAATGTTGGATTTGTGGGTGAACACTATAAGGTGGCTGTTGCGATCCATCGCAGATGCAACATCGTCCAATATATCATATAGTGTGTACCCAGCTCTGGGAATTGCAGATTTAGAAGATTGTTAATTATGTCTAATAATGGGAAAAAAAGATTTGAGAGGGGGTGTACTTTTCCCTTTTCCATTAGACTCTATATATACACACACACACACACACACACACACACACACACGCTCTTGATGCCTTCTTTAAATGTTAATGCAATATAGATTTAGAAATGGATATATTACTGCTTCTATTTTACGGGGCAGCACAGAGGTTAGCATTGACCAGGGCACTAACGGTTTGGAGGTTGTATGTTCTCCCAATGTTAGCGTAGATTTCCTCTGGGTGCCCCAAATTCCTCCCACAGTTCAAAAGCATAGTGGTAAGTTTTTTGGCTTCTGCCAAAATAGCCTTATAAGTGGGGTGTGTATGTACATGTGGTAGGGAATTTAAAAATGTAACCTCCAGTGGGAAGGGACTGATATTGCTGGTATCAATCTGCCAACTGTGAATTGGCACAAAAGCCAACTGAATCATGCAGAAAAGTCTTCCTATGTCGAGGTCATGTTATCTGTACCATTTTGTAAAGGAGCAATTTGAAGGCTGTGACCAATGCTAAATGCATAAATCTGAATAGAAATATCTTTATTCTGCAAACGATGTTAGAAGTATGAAGCCACCCAAGTCCCAATTAGGAAAGTAATTGATCTCAGGGGCAAGTATCTTTATTCAGTGGAGTGGAAAATAATAAGAATTTACTTACCGATAATTCTATTTCTCGGAGTCCGTAGTGGATGCTGGGGTTCCTGAAAGGACCAAGGGGAAATAGCGGCTCCGCAGGAGACAGGGCACAAAAAGTAAAGCTTTACGATCAGGTGGTGTGTACTGGCTCCTCCCCCTATGACCCTCCTCCAAGCCTCAGTTAGGTACTGTGCCCGGACGAGCGTACACAATAAGGAAGGATTTTGAATCCCGGGTAAGACTCATACCAGCCACACCAATCACACTGTACAACCTGTGATCTGAACCCAGTTAACAGTATGATAACAGCGGAGCCTCTGAAAAGATGGCTCACAACAATAATAACCCGATTTTTGTAACTATGTACAAGTATTGCAGACAATCCGCACTTGGGATGGGCGCCCAGCATCCACTACGGACTCCGAGAAATAGAATTATCGGTAAGTAAATTCTTATTTTCTCTATCGTCCTAGTGGATGCTGGGGTTCCTGAAAGGACCATGGGGATAATACCAAAGCTCCCAAACGGGCGGGAGAGTGCGGATGACTCTGCAGCACCGAATGAGAGAACTCCAGGTCCTCCTTAGCCAGGGTATCAAATTTGTAGGATTTTACAAACGTGTTTGCCCCTGACTAAATAACCGCTCGGCAAAGTTGTAAAGCCGAGACCCCTCGGGCAGCCGCCCAAGATGAGCCCACCTTCCTTGTGGAATGGGCATTTACATATTTTGGCTGTGGCAGGCCTGCCACAGAATATGCAAGCTGAATTGTATTACACATCCAACTAGCAATAGTCTGCTTAGAAGCAAGAGCACCCAGTTTGTTGGGTGCATACAGGATAACAGCAAGTCAGTTTTCCTGACTCCAGCCGTCCTGGAACATATTTTCAGGGCCCTGACAACATCTAGCAACTTGGAGTCCTCCAAGTCCCTAGTAGGTGCAAGGCACCACAATAAGCTGGTTCAGGTGAAACACTGACACCACCTTAGGGAGAGAACTGGGGACGAGTCCGCAGCTCTGCCCTGTCCGAATGGACAAACAGATATGGGCTTTTTTGAGAAAAAACCACCAATTTGACACTCGCCTGGTCCAGGCCAGGGCCAAGAGCATGGTCACTTTTCATGTGAGATGCTTCAAATCCACAGATTTGACTGGTTTTAAACCAATGTGATTTGAGGAATCCCAGAACTACGTTGAGATCCCACAGTGCCACTGGAGGCACAAAAGGGGGTTGTATATGCAATACTCCCTTGACAAACTTCTGGACTTCAGGAACTGAAGCCAATTCTTTCTGGAAGAAAATAGACAGGGCCGAAATTTGAACCTTAATGGACCCCAATTTGAGGCCCATAGACACTCCTGTTTGCAGGAAATGCAGGAAACGACCGAGTTGAAATTTCTTTGTGGGGCCTTCCTGGCCTCACACCACGCAACATATTTTCGCCACATGTGGTGATAGTGTTGTGCGGTCACCTCCTTTCTGGCTTTGACCAGGGTAGGAATGACCTCTTCCGGAATGCCTTTTTCCCTTAGGATCCGGCGTTCCACCGCCATGCCGACAAACGCAGCTGCGGTAAGTCTTGGAACAGACATGGTACTTGCTGAAGCAAGTCCCTTCTTAGCGGCAGAGGCCATAAGACCTCTGTAAGCAACTCTTGAAGTTCCGGGTACCAAGTCCTTCTTGGCCAATCCGGAGCCATGAGTATAGTTCTTACTCCTCTACGTCTTATAATTCTCAGCACCTTAGGTATGAGAAGCAGAGGAGGGAACACATACACCGACTGGTACACCCACGGTGTTACCAGAACGTCCACAGCTATTGCCTGAGGGTCTCTTGACCTGGCGCAATACCTGTCCCGTTTTTTGTTCAGACGGGACGCCATCATGTCCACCTTTGGTATTTCCCAACGGTTTACAATCATGTGGAAAAAACTTCCCGATGAAGTTTCCACTCTCCCGGGTGGAGGTCGTGCCTGCTGAGGAAGTCTGCTTCCCAGTTTCCATTCCCGGGATGAAACACTGCTGACAGTGCTATCACATGATTTTCCGCCCAGCGAAAAGTCCTTGCAATTTTTGCCATTGCCCTCCTGCTTCTTGTGTCGCCCTGTCTGTTTACGTGGGCGACTGCCGTGATGTTTTTCCCACTGGGTCAATACCGGCTGACCTTGAAGCAGAGGTCTTGCTAAGCTTAGAGCATTATAAATTTACCCTTAGCTCCAGTATATTTATGTGGAGAAAAGTCTCCAGACTTGATCACACTCCCTGGAAAAATTTTTTCTTGTGTGACTGCTCCCCAGCCTCTCGGCTGGGCTCCGCGGTCACCAGCATCCAATCCTGAATGCCGAATCTGCGGCCCTCTAGAAGATGAGCACTCTATAACCACCACAGGAGAGACACCCTTGTCCTTGGATATAGGGTTATCCGCTGATGCATCTGAAGATGCGATCCGGACCATTTGTCCAACAGATCCCACTGAAAAGTTCTTGCGTGAAATCTGCCGAATGGAATTGCTTCGTAGGAAACCACCATTTTTACCAGGACCCTTGTGCAATGATGCACTGTTTTTAGGAGGTTCCTGACTAGCTCGGATAACTCCCTGGCTTTCTCTTCCGGGAGAAACACCTTTTTCTGGACTGTGTCCAGAATCATCCCTAGGCACAGCAGACGTGTCGTCGGGATCAGCTGCGATTTTGGAATATTTAGAATCCACCCGTGCTGTTGTAGCAGTATCCGAGATAGTGCTACTCCGACCTCCAACTGTTCCCTGGACTATGCCCTTATCAGGAGATCGTCCAAGTAAGGGATAATTAAGACGCCTTTTCTTCGAAGAAGAATCATCATTTCGGCCATTACCTTGGTAAAGACCCGGGGTGCCGTGGACAATCCAAACGGCAGCGTCTGAAACTGATAGTGACAGTTCTGCACCACGAACCTGAGGTACCCTTAGTGAGAAGGGCAAATTTGGGACATAGAGGTAAGCATCCCTGATGTCCCGGGACACTATATAGTCCCCTTCTTCCTGGTTCGTTATCACTGCTCTGAGTGACTCCATCTTGATTTGAACCTTAGTAAGTGTTCAAAAATTTTTTTTTTTTTTTTTTAGAATAAGTCTCACCTAGCCTTCTGGCTTCAGTACCACAATATAGTGTGGAATAATACCCCTTTTCTTGTAGTAGGAGGGGTAATTTAATTATCACCTGCTGGGAATACAGCTTGTGAATTTTTTCCCATACTGCCTCCTTGTCGGAGGGAGACCTTGGTAAAGCAGACTTCAGGAGCCTGCGAAGGGGAAACGTCTCGACATTCCAATCTGTACCCCTGGGATACTACTTGTAGGATCCAGGGGTCCTGTACAGTCTCAGCGCCATGCTGAGAACTTGTCAGAAGCGGTGGAACGCTTCTGTTCCTGGGATGGGCTGCCTGCTGCAGTCTTCTTCCCTTTCCTCTATCCCTGGGCAGATATGATCTTATAGGGACGAAAGGACTGAGGCTGAAAAGACGGTGTCTTTTTCTGCAGAGATGTGACTTAGGGTAAAAACGGTGGATTTTCCAGCAGTTGCCGTGGCCACCAGGTCCGATGGACCGACCCCAAATAACTCCTCTTCCTTTATACGGCAATACACCTTTGTGCCGTTTGGAATCTGCATCACCTGACCACTGTCGTGTCCATAACATCTTCTGGCAGATATGGACATCGCATTTACTCTTGATGCCAGAGTGCAAATATCCCTCTGTGCATCTCGCATATATAGAAATGCATCCTTTAAATGCTCTATAGTCAATAAAATACTGTCCCTGTCAAGGGTATCAATATTTTTAGTCAGGGAATCCGACCAAGCCACCCCAGCTCTGCACATCCAGGCTGAGGCGATCGCTGGTCGCAGTATAACACCAGTATGTGTGTATATACTTTTTATGATATTTTCCAGCCTCCTGTCAGCTGGTCCTTGAGGACGGCCCTATCTATAGACGGTACCGCCACTTGTTTTGATAAGCGTGTGAGCGCCTTATCCACCCTAAGGGGTGTTTCCCAACGCGCCCTAACTTCTGGCGGGAAAGGGTATACCGCCCATAATTTTCTATCGGGGGGAACCCACGCATCATCACACACTTTATTTAATTTATCTGATTCAGGAAAAACTACGGTAGTTTTTTCACATCCCACATAATACCCTCTTTTGTGGTACTTGTAGTATCAGAAATATGTAACACCTCCTTCATTGCCTTTAACGTGTGGCCCTAATAAGGAATACGTTTGTTTATTCACCGTCGACACTGGATTCAGTGTCCCTGTCTGTGTCGACCGACTAAAGTAAACGGGCGTTTTAAAACCCCTGACTGTGTTTTTGAGACGTCTGGACCGGTACTAATTGTTTGTCGGCCGTCTCATGTCGTCAACCGACCTTGCAGCGTGTTGACATTATCACGTAATTCCCTAAATAAGCCATCCATTCCGGTGTCGACTCCCTAGAGAGTGACATCACCATTACAGGCAATTGCTCCGCCTCCTCACCAACATCGTCCTCATACATGTCGACACACACGTACCGACACACAGCACACACACAGGGAATGCTCTGATAGAGGACAGGACCCACTAGCCCTTTGGAGAGACAGAGGGAGAGTTTGCCAGCACACACCAAAAACGCTATAATTATATAGGGACAACCTTATATAAGTGTTTTCCCTTATAGCATCTTTTTTTATATATTTCTAACGCCAAATTAGTGCCCCCCCTCTCTGTTTTAACCCTGTTTCTGTAGTGCAGTGCAGGGGAGAGCCTGGGAGCCTTCCCTCCAGCCTTTCTGTGAGGGAAAATGGCGCTGTGTGCTGAGGAGATAGGCCCCGCCCCTTTTTCGGCGGCCTCGTCTCCCGCTCTTAACGGATTCTGGCAGGGGTTAAATATCTCCATATAGCCTCCGGAGGCTATATGTGAGGTATTTTTAGCCAAAATAGGTTTTCATTTGCCTCCCAGGGCGCCCCCCTCCCAGCGCCCTGCACCCTCAGTGACTGCCGTGTGAAGTGTGCTGAGAGGAAAATGGCGCACAGCTGCAGTGCTGTGCGCTACCTTTAGAAGACTGAGGAGTCTTCTGCCGCCGATTCTGGACCTCTTCTTACTTCAGCATCTGCAAGGGGGCCGGCGGCAAGGCTCCGGTGACCATCCAGGCTGTACCTGTGATCGTCCCTCTGGAGCTGATGTCCAGTAGCCAAGAAGCCAATCCATCCTGCACGCAGGTGAGTTCACTTCTTCTCCCCTAAGTCCCTCGTTGCAGTGATCCTGTTGCCAGCAGGACTCACTGTAAAATAAAAAACCTAAGCTAAACTTTTCTAAGCAGCTCTTTAGGAGAGCCACCTAGATTGCACCCTTCTCGGCCGGGCACAAAAATCTAACTGAGGCTTGGAGGAGGGTCATAGGGGGAGGAGCCAGTACACACCACCTGATCGTAAAGCTTTACTTTTTGTGCCCTGTCTCCTGCGGAGCCGCTATTCCCCCTTGGTCCTTTCAGGAACCCCAGCATCCACTAGGACGATAGAGAAAATGTGTTTTGGAGTGCACGGCTGAGTCATGCATGTTCCACCAATTCCAGTTTCATATCCACTATTGCTTCTATCAGCATTGCCATCTCCCTGTGGACTGTAAACTCGCACACGCAGAATCCCGCTCTACCCTTTGTCTCACATCTGCATCTCCTGCTGGCAAACTTTTCTGTATTGGTTGTCTTTTATGGGTGATTACATTTGATTATTTGTTGTGTGCTGTAAAAAATAAGATTTTACTTACCGATAAATCTATTTCTCGTAGTCCGTAGTGGATGCTGGGGACTCCGTCAGGACCATGGGGAATAGCGGCTCCGCAGGAGACAGGGCACAAAAGTAAAAGCTTTAGGATCAGGTGGTGTGCACTGGCTCCTCCCCCTATGACCCTCCTCCAAGCCTCAGTTAGAATACTGTGCCCGGACGAGCGTACACAATAAGGAAGGATTTTGAATCCCGGGTAAGACTCCTACCAGCCACACCAATCACACTGTACAACCTGTGATCTGAACCCAGTTAACAGCATGATAACAGCGGAGCCTCTGAAAAGATGGCTCACAACAATAATAACCCGATTTTTGTAACAATAACTATGTACAAGTATTGCAGACAATCCGCACTTGGGATGGGCGCCCAGCATCCACTACGGACTACGAGAAATAGATTTATCGGTAAGTAAAATCTTATTTTCTCTGACGTCCTAGTGGATGCTGGGGACTCCGTCAGGACCATGGGGATTATACCAAAGCTCCCAAACGGGCGGGAGAGTGCGGATGACTCTGCAGCACCGAATGAGAGAACTCCAGGTCCTCTTTAGCCAGGGTATCAAATTTGTAGAATTTTACAAACGTGTTCTCCCCCGACCACGTAGCTGCTCGGCAGAGTTGTAATGCCGAGACCCCTCGGGCAGCCGCCCAGGATGAGCCCACCTTCCTTGTGGAATGGGCCTTGACAGATTTAGGCTGTGGCAGGCCTGCCACAGAATGTGCAAGTTGAAATGTGCTACAAATCCAACGAGCAATCGTCTGCTTAGAAGCAAGAGCACCCAGTTTGTTGGGTGCATACAGGATGACAGCGAGTCAGTTTTCCTGACTCCAGCCGTCCTGGAAACCTATATTTTCAGGGCCCTGACAACATCTAGCAACTTGGAGTCCTCCAAGTCCCTAGTAGCCGCAGGTACCACAATAAGCTGGTTCAGGTGAAACGCTGACACCACCTTAGGAAGAAACTGGGGACGAGTCCGCAGTTCTGCCCTGTCCGAATGGACAATCAGATATGGCTTTTGTGAGACAAAGCCGCCAATTCTGACATTCGCCTGGCCGAGGCCAGGGCCAACAGCATGGTCACTTTCCATGTGAGATATTTCAAATCCACAGATTTGAGCGGTTTAAAATGTGATTTGAGGAATCCCAGAACTACGTTGAGATCCCACAGTGCCACTGGAGGCACAAAAAGGGGGTTGTATATGCAATACTCCCTTGACAAACTTCTGGACTTCAGGAACTGAAGCCAATTCTTTCTGGAAGAAAATTTACAGGGCCGAAATTTGAACCTTAATGGACCCCAATTTGAGGCCCATAGACACTCCTGTTTGCAGGAAATGCAGGAATCGACCGAGTTGAAATTTCTTCGTGGGGCCTTCCTGGCCTCACACCACGCAACATATTTTCGCCACATGTGGTGATAATGTTTTGCGGTCACCTCCTTCCTGGCTTTGACCAGGGTAGGAATGACCTCTTCCGGAATGCCTTTTTCCCTTAGGATCTGGCGTTCCACCGCCATGCCGTCAAACGCAGCCGCGGTAAGTCTTGGAACAGACCTGGTACTTGCTGAAGCAAGTCCCTTCTTAGCGGCAGAGGCCATGAGTCCTCTGTGAGCATTTCTTGAAGTTCCGGGTGCCACGTCCTTCTTGGCCAATCCGGAGCCACGAGTATAGTTCTTACTCCTCTACGTCTTATAATTCTCAGTACCTTGGTTATGAGAAGCAGAGGAGGGAACACATACACCGACTGGTACACCCACGGTGTTACCAGAACGTCCACAGATATTGCTTGAGGGTCTCTTGACCTGGCGCAATACCTGTCCAGTTTTTTGTTCAGGCGGGACGCCATCATGTCCACCTTTGGTCTTTCCCAACGGTTCACAATCATGTGGAATACTTCCCGATGAAGTCCCCACTCTCCCGGGTGGAGGTCGTGCCTGCTGAGGAAGTCTGCTTCCCAGTTGTCCACTCCCGGAATGAACACTGCTGACAGTGCTATCACATGATTTTTCGCCCAGCGAAGAATCCTTGCAGTTTCTGCCATTGCCCTCCTGCTTCTTGTGCCGCCCTGTCTGTTTACGTGGGCGACTGCCGTGATGTTGTCCCACTGGATCAATACCGGCTGACCTTGAAGCAGAGGTCTTGCTAAGCTTAGAACATTGTAAATTGCCCTTAGCTCCAGTATATTTATGTGGAGAGAAGTCTCCAGACTTGATCACACTCCCTGGAAAATTATTTTTTTTTTTTTTCCCTGTGTGACTGCTCCCCAGCCTCTCAGGCTGGCATCCGTGGTCACCAGGACCCAGTCCTGAATGCCGAGTCTGCGGCCCTTTAGTAGATGAGCACTCTGCAGCCACCGCAGAAGAAACACCCTTGTCCTTGGAGACAGGGTTATCCGCTGATGCATCTGAAGATGCGATCCGGACCATTTTTCCAGCAGATCCCACTGAAAAGTTCTTGCGTGAAATCTACCGAATGGAATCGCTTCGTAAGAAGCCACCATTTTTCCCAGGACCCTTGTGCAATGATGCACTGACACTTTTCCTGGTTTTAGGAGGTTCCTGACTAGCTCGGATAACTCCCTGGCTTTCTTCTCCGGGAGAAACACCTTTTTCTGGACTGTGTCCAGAATCATCCCTAGGAACAGCAGACGTGTCGTCGGAAACAGCTGCGGTTTTGGAATATTTAGAATCCACCCGTGCTGTCGTAGAACTACTTGAGATAGTGCTACTCCGACCTCCAACTGTTCTCTGGACCTTGCCCCTATCAGGAGATCGTCCATTTTCTTTGAAGAAGAATCATCATTTCGGCCATTTCCTTGGTAAGGACCCGGGGTGCCGTGGACAATCCAACCGGCAGCGTCTGAAACTGATAGTGACAGTTCTGTACCACGAACCTGAGGTACCCTTGGTGAGAAGGGCAAATTGGGACATGGAGGTAAGCATCCCTGATGTCCCGGGACACCATATAGTCCCCTTCTTCCTGGTTCGCTATCACTGCTCTGAGTGACTCCATCTTGATTTGAACCTTTGTATGTAAGTGTTCAACTATTTCAGATTTAGAATAGGTCTCACCGAGCCGTCTGGCTTCAGTACCACAATATATTGTGGAATAATACCCCTTTCCTTGTTGTAGGAGGGGTACTTTGATTATCACCTGCTGGGAATACAGCTTGTGAATTGTTTCCACTACTGCCTCCCTGTCGGAGGGAGACGTTGGTAAAGCAGACTTCAGGAACCTGCGAGGGGGAGACGTCTCGAATTTCCAATCTGTACCCCTGGGATACTACTTGTAGGATCCAGGGGTCCACTTGCGAGTGAGCCCACTGCGTGCTGAAACTCTTGAGACGACCCCCCCCCACCGCACCTGAGTCCGCTTGTACGGCCCCAGCGTCATGCTGAGGACTTGGCAGAAGCGGTGGAGGGCTTCTGTTTCTGTGAATGGGCTGCCTGCTGCAGTCTTCTTCCCTTTCCTCTATCCCATGGCAGATATGACTGGCCTTTTGCCCGCTTGCCCTTATGGGGACGAAAGGACTGAGGCTGAAAAGACGTTGTCTTTTTCTCCTTTATACGGCAATACTTCCATGTGCCGTTTGGAATCTGCATCACCTGACCACTGTCGTGTCCATAAACAACTTCTGGCAGATATGGACATCGCACTTACTCTTGATGCCAGAGTGCAAATATCCCTCTGTGCATCTTGCATATATAGAAATGCATCCTTTAAATGCTCTATAGTCAATAAAATACTGTCCCTGTCAAGGGTATCAATATTTTCAGTCAGGGAATCCGACCAAGCCACCCCAGCGCTGCGCATCCAGGCTGAGGCGATCGCTGGTCGCAGTATAACACCAGTATGTGTGTATATACTTTTTAGGATATTTTCCAGCCTCCTATCAGCTGGCTCCTTGAGGGCGGCCCTATCTGGAGACGGTACCGCCACTTGTTTTGATAAGCGTGTGAGCGCCTTATCCACCCTAAGGGGTGTTTCCCAACGCGCCCTAACTTCTGGCGGGAAAGGGTATACCGACAATAATTTTCTATCGGGGGAAACCCACGCATCATCACACACTTCATTTAATTTATCTGATTCAGGAAAAACTACAGGTAGTTTTTTCACACTCCACATAATACCCTTTTTTGTGGTACTTGTAGTATCAGAAATATGTAACACCTCCTTCATTGCCCTTAACAAGTAACGTGTGGCCCTAAAGGAAAATACGTTTGTTTCTTCACCGTCGACACTGGAGTCAGTGTCCGTGTCTGTGTCGACCGACTGAGGTAAAAGGACGTTTTAACGCCCCTGACGGTGTTTGAGACGCCTGGACAGGTACTAATTGGTTTGCCGGCCGTCTCATGTTGTCAACCGACCTTGCAGCGTGTTGACATTATCACGTAATTCCTTAAATAAGCCATCCATTCCGGTGTCGACTCCCTAGAGAGTGACATCACCATTACAGGCAATTGCTCCGCCTCCTCACCAACATCGTCCTCATACATGTCGACACACACGTACCGACACACCGCACACACACAGGGAATGCTCTGATAGAGGACAGGACCCCACTAGCCCTTTGGGGAGACAGAGGGAGAGTTTGCCAGCACACACCAAAAACGCTATAATTATACAGGGACAACCTTTATATAAGTGTTTTTCCCTTATAGCATTTTAATATATATAGTCATATCGCCAAATAAGTGCCCCCCCTCTCTGTTTTAACCCTGTTTCTGTAGTGCAGTGCAGGGGAGAGCCTGGGAGCCTTCCCACCAGCATTTCTGTGAGGGAAAATGGCGCTGTGTGCTGAGGAGAATAGGCCCCGCCCCCTTTTCGGCTGGCTTCTTCTCCCGTTTTTCTGAGACCTGGCAGGGGTTAAATACATCCATATAGCCCCCAGGGGCTATATGTGATGTATTTTTAGCCAGAATAAGGTACTATCATTGCTGCCCAGGGCGCCCCCCCCCAGCGCCCTGCACCCTCAGTGACCGCTGCTATGAAGTGTGCTGACAACAATGGCGCACAGCTGCAGTGCTGTGCGCTACCTTATGAAGACTGAAAAGTCTTCTGCCGCCGGTTTCTGGACCTCTTCACTTTTCGGCATCTGCAAGGGGGTCGGCGGCGCGGCTCCGGGACGAACCCCAGGGTGAGACCTGTGTTCCGACTCCCTCTGGAGCTAATGGTGTCCAGTAGCCTAAGAAGCCAATCCATCCTGCACGCAGGTGAGTTCACTTCTCTCCCCTAAGTCCCTCGATGCAGTGAGCCTGTTGCCAGCAGGACTCACTGAAAATAAAAAACCTAACAAAACTTTTACTCTAAGCAGCTCTTTAGGAGAGCCACCTAGATTGCACCCTTCTCGGCCGGGCACAAAAATCTAACTGAGGCTTGGAGGAGGGTCATAGGGGGAGGAGCCAGTGCACACCACCTGATCCTAAAGCTTTTACTTTTGTGCCCTGTCTCCTGCGGAGCCGCTATTCCCCATGGTCCTGACGGAGTCCCCAGCATCCACTAGGACGTCAGAGAAATAAGATTTCTCTGACGTCCTAGTGGATGCTGGGAACTCCGTGAGGACCATGGGGAATAGCGGCTCCGCAGGAGACTGGGCACAAAAAGAAAGCTTTAGGACTACCTGGTGTGCACTGGCTCCTCCCCCTATGATCCTCCTCCAAGCCTCAGTTAGATTTTTGTGCCCGACCGAGCAGGGTGTAATCTAGGGGGCTCTCCTGAGCTTCTTAGATAAAAGTTAGTTTTAGGTTTTTTATTTTCAGTGAGACCTGCTGGCAACAGGCTCACTGCATCGAGGGACTAAGGGGAGAAGAAGCGAACCTGCCTGCTTGCAGCCAGCTTGGGCTTCTTAGGCTACTGGACACCATTAGCTCCAGAGGGATCGAACACAGGCCCAGCCTCGGAGTCCGGTCCCAGAGCCGCGCCGCCGGCCCCCTTACAGAGCCAGAAGCAAGAAGAGGTCCGGAAAATCGGCGGCAGAAGACACCAGTCTTCATCAAGGTAGCGCACAGCACTGCAGCTGTGCGCCATTGATCCTCATGCACCCCTCACACTGCGGTCACTGATGGGTGCAGGGCGCTGGGGGGGGGGGGGGCGCCCTGAGCAGCAATATTAACACCTTGGCTGGCAAAAATACATCACATATAACCCCCAGGGCTATATGGATGTACATTAACCCCTGCCAGAATCCATAAAAATGCGGGAGAAAAGTCAGCGAAAAAGGGGCGGAGCCTATCTCCTCAGCACACTGGCGCCATTTTTCCCTCACAGCTCCGTTGGAGGGAAGCTCCCTGGCTCTCATCTGCAGTTAATACACTACAGAAAGGGTTAAAAAGAGAGGGGGGGCACAATTTAGGCGCAGTATACATATATATATGCAGCTATAAGGGAAAACACACTTTATAGGTGCTATCCCTGTGATATATAGCGCCCTGGTGTGTGCTGGCATACTCTCCCTCTGTCTCCCCAAAGGGCTTTGTGGGGTCCTGTCCTCTATCAGAGCATTCCCTGTGTGTGTGCTGTGTGTCGGTACGGCTGTGTCGACAGGTATGTGGAGGATAATGAGGTGGAGGCGGAGCGAATGCCTGTAAATATGTTGTCACCCCCTGCGGGGTCGACACCGGTGTGGTTGAACTTATGGAAGGATTACGTGAAAGTGTCAACTCCTTACATAAAAGGTCGACAACACAGAACAGCCGGCTACTCAGCTTGTGCCTGTTCCAGCGTCTCAAATGTCATGGGGGGCTCTAAAATCGCCCGCTACCTCAGATAACAGACACAGATGTCGACACGGATACTGACTCCAGTGTCGACATCGATGAGACTGGTGTACCCTCCAAATAGGTCCACCCGTTACAGGATTGAGGCAATGAAAAATGTATTACACATTTATGATTATTACCCCAGGTACCACATAAAAGGGTATTGTGTTTGGTGAGAGAAAACTATTAGTAGTTTTTCCTGCATCTGAGAAATTAAATGAGGTGTGCGAGGAAGAGTGGTCTTCCCCCGGTAAGAAATTGATAATTTCTAAAACGGTTATTGGCAGCGTACCCTTTCCCGCCAGAGGATAGGTCACGCGGGGAAACACCCCATAGGGTAGATACAGCGCTTACACGCTTATCAGAAAAGGTGGCACTACCGTCTCCGGATACGGCCGCCCTGAAGGGACCTGCTGATAGAAAGCAGGAGGGTACCCTATAAGATATAGTCACACACTAGGGCATTATATTGCGACCAGCCGTTGCTTCGGCATGGATGTGCAGTGCTCCCGCTGCGTGGTCAGATTCCCTGTCGGAAAATAACTATGGATAGGGACAATATTTTGCTGAAAACAGAGCATATAAAAGACGTGGTCTTATACATGCGTGATGCACAGAGGGATATTTGCCGGCTGGCATAAAAAATAAGCGCTAGGTCCATTGCCGCCAGACGGGGGTTATGGACTTGGAAATGGTCAGGCGATGCCGACTCGAATCGGCACATCGAAGTTGCCCTATAAGGGGGTAAAACTGTTTGGGGATGGTTTTTCAGACCTCGTTTCCACAGCTACTGTTGGGAAAATCGATTTTTTTGCCACAGGCTACCCCACAACAAAAGAAAGCACCGTATCATCAAGTACAGTGCTTTCGGCCCCAGAAAAGCAAGAGGGCTAGAGGCTCATCCTTTCTGCCGAGAGGCAAAGGTAGAGGAAAAAGCTGCAACACACAGCTAGTTCCCAAGAGCAGAAGTCCTCCCTGCATCCGGTAGGTCCACAGCATGGTGCGGGGGCTGCTCAGGCGGACCCGGGTACGGTGGGGGCCCGTCTCAGAAATTTCAGCGGACAGTGGGCTCTCTCACATGGATCCCTGGGTCCTTCAAGTAGTATCTCAGGGGTACAGGCTGGAGTTCGAGACGTTCTTCCCCCCGCCGTTTCCTAAAATCTGCCTTACCGGCACCTCCCTCTGCCAGGGAGACGGTGTTGGTGGATATTCAACACTATAATCACAACAAGTGATTGTCGAGGTGCCCCTCCTTCAGCAAGGAAGGGGTTACTATTCCACAGTGGTTGTGGTACCGAAACGTTTCGGTGAGACCCATCTTGAAATTAAAATACTTGAACTTTTATATCAGAAGATTCAAGTTCAAGATGGAATCGCTCAGGGCGGATATTACGAGCCTGGACGAGGGGGATTACAGGGTCTCCCTGGACATCAAGGATGCGTACCTGCATGTCCCCATTTACCCTCCTCACCAGGAGTACCTCAGATATGTGGTACAGGACCGTCACTATCAGTTCCAGACGCGGCCGGTGGAATTGTCCACGGCACCGAAGGTCTTTACCTAGGTAATGGCAGAAGTGATGATACTCCTTCGCAAGAAGGAAGTTTTTATTATCCCGTACTTGGACGATCTCCTGATAAAGGCGAGGTCCAAAGAACAGTTGGTAGTGGGGGTAGCACTCTCTCGGGAAGTGCTACAACAGCACGACTGGATTCTCAATATTCCAAAGTCACAGCTGGTCCCGACGACACGTCTTCTGTTCCTGGGAATGTTTTTGAACGCAGACCAGAAAAGAGTGTTTCTTCCAGTGGAAAAAGCCGAGGAGTTGTCATCTCTAGTCAGAGACATCCTAAAACCAGGACAGGTGTCGGTACATCAATGCACACGAGTCCTGGGAAAAATGGTAGCTTCGTACGAAGCATAATTCCATTCGGAAGACTCCACGCAAGGACGTTCCAGTGGGACCTGTGGGACTAATGGTCCGGGTCCCATCTACAGATACAACAGCGGATAACCCTGTCAGCAAGAAACAGGGTGTCGCTGCTGTGGTGGCTGCAGAGGGCTCATCTACTAGAGGGCCGCAGATTCGGAATACAGGACTGGGTCCTGGTGACCACGGATGCCAGCCTTCGGGGCTGGGGTGCAGTCACAGAGGGAAGAAATTTCCAAGGAGATTTCGCTTCACATAAATATTCTGCAGCGAAGGGCCATTTACAATGCCCTAAGCCAAGCAAGGCCCCTGCTTCAGAACCAGCCGGTACTGATCCAATCAGACGACATCACGGCGGTCGCCCATGTAAACAGACAGGGCGGCACAAGAAGCAGGATGGCGATGGCAGAAGCCACAAGGATTCTCCGATGGGCGACCTACACCCAGGAGAATGGGGACTTCATTCAGAAGTTTTCCAAATGCGGGTAAACCGTTGGGAATGACCACGGGTGGACATGATGGCGTCCCGCCTCAACAAGAAGTTGAAAAGATATTGCGCCAGGTCAAGGGACCCTCAGGCGATCGCTGGGGACGCTCTAGTGACACCGTGGGTGTACCAGTCGGTTTATGTGTCTCCTCCTCTACCTCTCATACCCAAGGTACTGAGAATAATAAGAAGGCGAGGAGTGAAAACCATACTCGGGGTTCCGGATTGGCCATGAAGAGCTTGGTACCCGGAACTTCAAGAGATGCTGGCAGAGGACCCTTGGCCTCTGCCGCTTAGACAAGACCTGCTGCAGCAGGGACCCTGTCTGTTCCAAGACTTACCGCGGCTGCGTTTGACGGCATGGCGATAGAACACCGGATCCTAAAAGAAAAGGGTATTCCGAAGGAAGTCATCCCTACCCTGATCATAGCCAGGAAGGATGTCACCGCAAGACATTATCGCCGCGTTTGGCGAAAATTTGTTGCTTGGTGGGAGGCCATGAAGGCCCCGACGGAGGAATTTCAACTATGTCGATTCCTGCACTTCCTGCAAGCAGGGGTGACGTTTGGGCCTCAAATTGGGGTCCATCAAGGTCCAGATTTCGGCTCTGTCGATTTTCTTCCAGAAAGAACTGGCTTCACTGCCTGAAGTTCAGACTTTGGTTAAAGGAGTACTACATATTCAGCCTCCTTTTGTGCCTCCTGTGGCACTTTTTGGATCTCAACGTGGTGTTGGATTTCCTAAAGTCGCATTGGTTGAGCCACTTAAAACCATGGAGCTAAAGTATCTCGCGTGGAAAGTGGTCATGCTGTTGGCCTTGGCCAGGCGCGTGTCAGAATTGGCGGCTTTGTCATGTAAAAGCCCTTATCTGATTTTCTATATGGATAGGGCAGAGTTGAGGACTCGTCCTCAGTTTCTCCCAAAGGTGGTCTCAGGTTTTCACTTGAACTAACCTATTGTGGTGCCTGCGGCTACTAGGGACTTGGAGGATTCCAAGTTGCTGGACGTAGTCAGGGCCCTGAAAATTTTATTTTTCCAGGACGGCTGGAGTCAGGAAAACTGACTCGCTGTTTATCCTGATGGCACCCAACAAGCTGGGTGCTCCTGCTTCTAAGCAGTCTATTGCGCGCTGGATTTGTAGCACTATTCAGCTGGCGCATTCTGCGGTAGGATGACCGCAGCCTAAATCAATAAAAGCCCATTCCACAAGGAAGGTGGGCTCATCTTGGGCGGCTGCCCGAGGGGTCTCGGCTTTACAACTTTGCCGAGCAGCTACTTGGTCAGGGGCAAACACGTTTGCAAAATTCTATGAATTTGATACCCTGGCTGAGGAGGACCTGGAGTTCTCTCATTCGGTGCTGCAGAGTCATCCGCACTCTCCCGCCCGTTTGGGAGCTTTGGTATAATCCCCATGGTCCTTACGGAGTTCCCAGCATCCACTAGGACGTCAGAGAAAATAAGAATTTACTTACCGATAATTCTATTTCTCGTAGTCCGTAGTGGATGCTGGGCGCCCATCCCAAGTGCGGATTGTCTGCAATACTTGTACATAGTTATTGTTAACTAATCGGGTTCTTGTTGTGAGCCATCTATTCAGAGGCTCCTCTGTTATCATGCTGTTAACTGGGTTTCATATCACCAGTTATACGGTGTGATTGGTGTGGCTGGTATGAGTCTTACCCGGGATTCAAAATCCTTCCTTATTGTGTACGTTCGTCCGGGCACAGTATCCTAACTGAGGCTTGGAGGAGGGTCATAGGGGGAGGAGCCAGTGCACACCAGGTAGTCCTAAAGCTTTCTTTTTGTGCCCAGTCTCCTGCGGAGCCGCTATTCCCCATGGTCCTTACGGAGTTCCCAGCATCCACTACGGACTACGAGAAATAGAATTATCGGTAAGTAAATTCTTATTTTTACACTTACCGGTAAATCTATTTCTCGTAGTCCGTAGAGGATGCTGGGACTCCGTAAGGACCATGGGGAATAGACGGGCTCCACAGGAGGCATGAGCACTTTAAGAAAGACTTTGGGTTTGCACTGGCTCCTCCCTCTATGCCCCTCCTCCAGACCCCAGTTAGAGAAACTGTGCCCAGAGGAGATGGACAATACGAGGAAAGGATTTTGGGAATCCCAGGGCAAGATTCATACCAGCCACACCGTATAACTTGTGATAACTACCCAGTTAATAGTATGAACAAACAACATAATCTCGGTCTAAACCAATGAAACTAAAACATAACCCTTATGTAAGCAATAACTATATACAAGTCTTGCAGAAGAAGTCCGCACTTGGGACGGGCGCCCAGCAGCCTCTACGGACTACGAGAAATAGATTTACCGGTAAGTGTAAAATCTTGTTTTCTCTAACGTCCTAGAGGATGCTGGGACTCCGAAGGACCATGGGGATTATACCAAAGCTCCCAAACGGGCGGGAGAGTGCGGATGACTCTGCAGCACCGATTGAGCAAACAGGAGGTCCTCCTCAGCCAGGGTATCACATTTATAGAACTTTGCAAAGGTGTTTGACCCCGACCAAGTAGCTGCTCGGCACAACTGTAATGCCGAGACCCCTCCGGCAGCCGCCCAAGACGTGCCCACCTTCCTAGTGGAATGGGCCTTAACCGATTTAGGCAATGGCAATCCGGCCGTAGAATGCGCCTGCTGAATCGTGTTACAGATCCAGCGAGCAATAGTCTGCTTTGAAGCAGGCGCGCCAACTTTGTTGGCTGCATACAGAACAAACAGCGCTTCAGTTTTCCTAACCCTCGCTGTTCTGGCCACATAAATCTTCAAAGCCCCGACCACATCAAGGGACTCTGAATCCTCCAAGTCCCGTGTAGCCACAGGCACTACAATAGGTTGATTCATATGAAAAGAAGAGACCACTTTAGGCAGAAATTGAGGACGAGTCCTCAAGTCTGCCCTATCCACGTGGAAAACCAGATAGCAGCTTTGTCACATAAAAGCCCCTAATTCCGAAACACGCCTCGCAGAAGCCAAGGCCAACAACATGACCACTTTCCAAGCGAGATATTTCAACTCCACTGTTGTGAGTGGTTCAAACCAAGGTGACTTGAGGAAACTTAATATCACATTAAGATCCCACTGCGCCACCGGAGGAACAAAAGGAGGCTGAATATGCAGCACCCCCTTCACGAATGTCTGTACTTCAGGAAGAGAAGCCAATTCCTTTTGAAAGAAAATGGATAAGGCCGAAATTTGGACCTTTATGGACCCTAATTTTAGGCCCAAAGTCACTCCTGTTTGCAGGAAGTGAAGCAGACGACCCAAATGGAACTCCTCCGTAGGAGCAGTCCTGGCCTCACACCAAGAAACATTTTCGCCATATATACGGTGATAATGTTTCAATGTCACGTCCTTCCTAGCCTTGATCAGGGTAGGAATGACCTCCTCCGGAATACCTTTTTTCGCTAGGATCCGGCGTTCAACCGCCATGCCGTCAAACGCAGCCGCGGTAAGTCTTGGAACAGACAGGGTCCCTGCTGCAGCAGGTCCTGTGTTAGAGGAAGAGGCCACGGATCTTCTGTGAGCAACTCTTGCAGATCCGGATACCAAGTCCTTCGTGGCCAATCTGGAACAAAGAGGATTGTTCTTACTCTTCTTAGTCTTATTCTCAACACCTTGGGTATGAGAGGTAGAGGAGGGAACACATAGACCGATCTGAACACCCAAGGTGTCACTAGAGCATCCACCGCTACCGCCTGAGGGTCTCTTGACCTGGCGCAATACCGCTTTAGCTTTTTGTTGAGACGGGACGCCATCATGTCTATCTGAGGCAGTCCCCACCGACCCACGATCTGTGCGAAGACTTCTTGATGAAGTCCCCACTCTCCCGGATGCAGGTCGTGCCTGCTGAGGAAGTCCGCTTCCCAGTTGTCCACCCCTGGGATGAATACAGCCGATAGGGCGCTTACATGGCCTTCCGCCCAGCGAAGGATCCTGGTTGCTTCTGCCATGGCCGCTCTGCTCCTTGTGCCGCCTTGGCGGTTTACATGAGCCACTGCTGTGACATTGTCTGACTGAATCAGAACCGGTTTGTCCCGAAGCAATGCCTCCGCCTGGCGTAGGGCGTTGTATATGGCCCTCAACTCCAGGACGTTGATGTGGAGACAAGTCTCTAGATTCGACCAGAGACCTTGGAAATTTCTTCCCAGTGTTCCTGCTCCCCAACATCGGAGGCTTGCGTCCGTGGTCACCAGGATCCAGTCCTGAATTCCGAACCTGCGGCCTTCTAGGAGGTGAGCACTGTGCAGCCACCACAGGAGAGATACCCTGGCTCTGGGAGCCAAGGTGATCCTCTGATGCATTTGTAAATGGGACCCGGACCATTTGTCCAGTAGATCCCATTGAAAGGTCCTCGCATGGAACCTTCCGAAGGGGATGGCCTCGTACGATGCCACCATCTTCCCCAGGACACGCGTGCAGTGATGCACTGAAACCTTTTTTTAGCTTTAATAGGTTCCTGACCAGGGCTATGCGCTCCTGAGCCTTTTCCATCGGAAGTAAAACCTTTTTCTGGTCTGTGTCTAGAATCAGACCCAGAAAGGTCAGGCGCGTTGTAGGGACTAGCTGGGACTTCGGTATATTGAGAATCCAGCCGTGTCCCTGCAACATCCTCACCGACAGCGACACGCTGTCCAGCAACTTATCCCAAGATCTCGCCTTTATGAGGAGATCGTCCAAGTATGGGATAATTGTGACACCCTGCTTGCGCAGGAGCACCATCATTTCCGCCATTACCTTGGTGAAAATTCTCGGGGCTGTGGAAAGCCCAAACGGCAACGTCTGAAATTGGTAATGACAGTCCTGTACTGCAAATCTCAGGAACGCCTGGTGAGGAGGGAAAATCGGAACATGAAGGTATGCATCCTTTATGTCCAGGGACACCATCCAATCCCCCCCTCCTCCAGGCTGGCGATGACCGCTCTGAGCGATTCCATCTTGAACTTGAACTTTCTCAAATACAAGTTCAGGGATTTTAGATTCAAAATGGGCCTGACCGAACCGTCTGGCTTCGGGACCACAAACAGGGTTGAGTAATACCCCTTTCCTTGCTGGAGAAGAGGAACTTTGACTATCACCTGTTGAAGATACAATTTTTGAATTGCAGTCAACACTAACTCCCTCTCTGACGGGGAAGCTGGCAGAGCCGATTTGAAAAACCGGCGAGGAGGCACGTCTTCGAATTCCAGCCTGTATCCCTGAGAAACAATCTCTATAGCCCAGGGATCCACCTGTGAGTGAACCCAGACCTGGCTGAAAAATCGAAGACGTGCCCCCACTTGAGCAGACTCCCCCCGGGAAGCCCCAGCGTCATGCGGTGGACTTTGCAGATGTAGGGGAGGACTTCTGCTCCTGGGAGCTAGCTGCATGCAGCTTTTTTTCCCTTGCCTTTTCCTCTGGCAAGGAAGGACGATCCCTGTACCTTCTTGCTTTTATTGGAACGAAAGGACTGCATTTGATAATGAGGTGCCTTTTTAGTATGCTGCGGGGGGACATAAGGTAAGAAATTCGATTTACCGGCCGTAGCAGTAGAGACAAGGTCCGAGAGGCCTTCTCCAAACAACTCCTCCCCCTTGTAAGGCAACGACTCCATATGCCGCTTTGAGTCGGCATCCCCCGTCCACTGTCGGGTCCACAGGAGTCGCCTAGCAGAAATAGATATAGCATTTATTCTGGAGCTTAGTAAACAAATGTCTCTTTGAGCATCCCTCATATATAAAGCAGCATCTTTGATATGCTCTAGGGTCATTAGAATGGTATCCTTATCTAGGGTGTCAAGTTCCGTGGATAAGGAATCTGTCCATGCTGCGACAGCACTACACACCCAGGCCGATGCCATAGCCGGTCTAACGATAGTACCGGAATGTGTGTAAATGTGCTTCATGGTAACCTCCTGCTTACGATCAGCAGGATCCTTGAGGGAAGCTGTATCCCGAGAAGGCAGTGCCACCTTCTTGGATAAGCGTGTCAGCGCCTTGTCTACCTTCAACGAAGATTCCCATCGTATGCTGTCCTTTTGTGGAAAGGGATACTCCATAAGAATCCTTTTGGGAACTTGTAGTCTTCCTATCTGGAGATTCCCAAGCCTTTTTGCACAAGTCGCTTAGTTCAAATGAGGACGGAAAAGTGACCTCAGGCTTTTTCCCTTTATACATGTGTACCCTCGTGTCAGGGACAGGGGGTTCCTCAGTGATATGCAAACCTCTTTAATGGCAATAATCATGTAACGAATACCTTTCGCCACCTTTGGCTGTAATTTTGCATCCTCATAGTCGACACTAGAGTCAGTATGTGTGTCGGTATCTGTGTCAGTGGTCTGGGATATGGTGCCACAGGGACAGGCATGGTCTGACTACCTAACAACAAAAAGTGGCTGCGCTGTGTGTCAGCAGCTATTTAAAATAGAGAGCACAACGTATGAAATCTAAAAGATTTATTCTCTTAATCGATACAATTTTAAAACATGTAAGTTAACAGTACACCTATATCTGTCTCAGGTGATATAGAGGTTCAGCCGTATAATAAAGATGGCTATCCAATATGATATATCCTGTTGTGCAATGAGGAGAGAACAGGAGAGTTTGTGAATATAGTTCCAGATTAAGTGTAAAACGTATACTACCTCTCCAACAGGGGCTGGTATGAACTAGCCGGGCGTCCCCGGCTAGTAAGTCCTGCGATGCCCGATGTTCTGCACTGCGGAGAGGAGAAATCCGGTGCCCAGTACCGAGCACCTACCAATAGGCAGGGGAGTGTGTAATCTTCTCCTGTTCTCCTAATCGCCAGCCGGCGAAGAAGCAAGCTGCTGAAGTGCACAGTGTGATTGCACAGCGGAGCGGAAAGGTGGGTAACCCAATGCTGAGTACCTGCCGCCAGAAGGAAAAGTGCGGCCGTATCCTGTTCTCGTGGTCGCTGGCCGGCGGGAATAGCAAGCTGCTGTCGTGGAGTCAGAGGCGGCCTCTTGCCGCGGTCAGCCGATCAGCTAGATGGAAAAGTGGCTGTGTAGATTGCACAGAAATTATTCACCTGGACCAGGTGTACGGAAGGCGAGGTCCTGACGCGTTTCGTCACGGTCACGTGACTTTATCAAAGATCTGACTACCTGACTGATCCCTAGCTTCAGCCTTGTCTAATCGTTTATGCAGTAAATTTACATTTGCATTCAAGACATTCCACATATCCACCCAGTCCGGTGTCGGCGTTGCCGAAGACGACCTGACCATCATGCACTCCCCCTCCTCCTTGGGTGAGCCTTCCTCGTCAAACATGTCGACACACACGTACAGACACACTTCACACACACAGGGAATCTCTTTTCTGAAGACAGGTTACCCCTGAGGCCCCTTGGAGAGACAGAGAGAGTATGCCAGCACACACCCCAGCGCTACATAACCCTGGAGAAAAACAGATTGTTTACAGAGTAGCGCTGCTTAATGTATAAACGCCAATAATGTGCCCCCCCTCTACTTTAAAACCCCCTTTCACCGTGTGTCAAGAAGGGGAGAGTCCGGGGAGCTTCCTCTCAGCGGTGCTGTGGAGAGAAAATGGCGCTGGTGAGTGCTGAGGGAGAAGCCCCGCCCACTCGGCGGCGGGCTTCTGTCTCGCTCAAACTTACTAAAAAATGTCGGGGGCTCTTTTATATACATGTACAGTGCCCACCTGTACATGTATATAGACTTTTGCCATACGAGAGGTGTTTTATTGCTGCCCAAGGCGCCCCCCCTGCGCCCTGCACCCTTACAGTAACCGGAGTGTGTGAGGTGTATGGGAGCAATGACGCACAGCTGCGGTGCTGTGCGTTACCTCAGTGAAGCACCGAAGGCTTCTGCCGCCTGAGACGTCTTCCGTCTACGTTTCTTCTGGCTCTGTGAGGAGAACGGCGGCGTGGCTCTGGGGTGAACGCCCAAGACGAACCTGTGTTCACTCCCTCTGGAGCTAATGGTGTCCAGTAGCCGAGGAAGCAGATCCTATCATTTAAGTAGGTCTGCTCCTCTCTCCTCAGTCCCTCGATGCAGGGAGCCTGTTGCCAGCAGTGCTCCCTGAAAAAGAGAAAAAATCCTAACAAAAATGCTTTCTAAGCAGGAAACTCAGGAGAGCTCCCTGCAGTACACCCATTCTCCTCTGGGCACAGTCTAAAACTGGGGTCTGGCGGAGGGGCATAGAGGGAGGAGCCAGTGCACACCCAGAGTCCAAAGTCTTTCTTGTGCCCATGCCTCCTGCGGAGCCCGTCTATTCCCCATGGTCCTTATGGAGTCCCAGCATCCTCTAGGACGTTAGAGAAATTTCTATTATAGAAATAAAGTGTGATGACCACGCGGCGTGAGCCTTAATAACAGCAGGGTACAGCGCAGAAGTGCAGGATTTGTGGAAAATTATTCAGAAAACTGGAGGGGGTTATTCGGATGGTAACTGTGAGCAGTGCCCATTTCTCATTTATTGTTATTACGAAACATACCATATTTACAGACTTTTCATTCTTTAAATGGAAATTCCAGTTTAGACAACAGACCACTTGCACCTGTCCTTGGTACCGCGGAGGCTTCCAGTACTGAGGCAGGCATGTCTTCTGTGTGGTATCAGGACTATAGGTTGACACTGAAAATGTTATACATGACTTTTAAGGTGATGTAGTTAATATCCCGACTTTCAGAATACCGACGCTGGGATCCCGACCAACGAGAGTGCAGACAGCTGTGCCAGGGCTATTCCCACTCCAAGACACCGCACAACACCCATATAGAGGGAATAGAACCTTTGGCGAGCCCGCAAGGGGCTTTCTAGCGCTAGTCCCACTGCCGGCATTCTGATGGCTGGGATCCTGGTGTCTGTATTTCTTTTTCATCCACTAGGGGTCACTGGAGTACTCTTGGGATATGGACGGCTTCCGCAGGAACAGGGCACTGAATATTGTTACCACTATCCCAGGTTATATATCTGTTTCAAAAGATTATAACCTGTACTGTGATTATACTGTAAGCGTGGCATGGGGGCCATTTTAACCATGCTTCCTGTTCTTTCTGTTGTGATTCCAGAACGTTCCTGTCCTACATCTCTACTCCACCGGAGGCGCAGGGGTGTTAGTGGGAATTTGGGATCACATTTCATAGGACTGGCACGTGTACTGCACTTGGCCAGATATATATATCACACACACCTTACTGAGTCGTGCAAGTTGTCTGTCTTTGTATATTGTATGGTCTGTCTGCATAATGAGTAAGGCACCAGCAAAAACTAAAAAGCAGTTTCACTGCAAGGTCTGTAACAGTGTGTTACCGGAGGGATCTACCACATGTACAGTATGTTTTGTGAATTCAGCTACGAATACAATTTCTGCTCCGGTTTTAAAGCCAGTTTCCTCCCCGAACCCTCCATGGGAAATGCTAGCCAATGTACTGGCTGGGTTGCAATCAGAATTGACCGCCGCTCGACAAGAGCGGGAAGCGGCAAGATCAGAGTCTAGGGTGAGACCGCCAGAACTACGGGAGGCGTCTCAGCCTTGCCAAAAGTCCAAATCCATTTTGGGTAGACGGGATAAATATAATTTTTCGTATGATTTACCAGTTTCTGTTATGTTGCATTCTGACGATTCCATGCCAGACCTCACTGCGCAAGATGAGGGTGAGGAGGGCGAAGTGGACCAGCAGTCAGATAGTGATGATTTTAACAGCCCAGGCATTGATAATCTCATCAGAGCGGTGTGTCAGTCTGAAGTTTACAGAAACTGAGGAGCCTCTGACAAATGATGAAGTCGTATTTACTAAACGACAGAGATCTTCAATGTGTTCTCCTGTTTCGGAGTCTCTTAATAATAAGAATTTACTCACTGGTAATTCTATTTCTCGTAGTCCGTAGTGGATGCTGGGGACTCCGTAAGGACCATGGGGAATAGACGGGCTCCGCCGGAGACAGGGCACTCTAAAGAAAGATTAGGTACTATCTGGTGTGCACTGGCTCCTCCCTCTATACCCCTCCTCCAGACCTCAGTTAGGGAAACTGTGCCCGGAAGCGTTGACATTACAAGGAAAGGATTTTGGAATCCAGGGTAAGACTCATACCAGCCACACCAATCACACCGTACAACTCGTGATACCTTACTCAGTTAACAGTATGAACAACTACTGAGCATCACTTAACGGATGGCTCATAACAATAACTCTTTATTAAGCAATAACTATATACACGTATTGCAGAAAGTCCGCACTTGGGACGGGCGCCCAGCATCCACTACGGACTACGAGAAATAGAATTACCGGTGAGTAAATTCTTATTTTCTCTTAACGTCCTAGTGGATGCTGGGGACTCCGTAAGGACCATGGGGATTATACCAAAGCTCCCAAACGGGCGGGAGAGTGCGGATGACTCTGCAGCACCGAATGAGCAAACACAAGGTCCTCCTCAGCCAGGGTATCAAACTTGTAGAACTTTGCAAAAAGTGTTTGAACCCGACCAAGTAGCCGCTCGGCAAAGCTGTAAAGCCGAGACCCCTCAGGCAGCCGCCCAAGAAGAGCCCACCTTCCTTGTGGAATGGGCTTTCACTGATTTTGGATGCGGCAATCCAGCCGCAGAATGAGCCAGCTGAATCGTGCTACAGATCCAGCGAGCAATAGTTTGCTCTGAAGCAGGAGCACCCAGCTTATTGGGTGCATACAGAATAAACAGCGAGTCAGTCTTCCTGACTCCAGCCGTTCTGGAAACATATATTTTCAAAGCCCGGACTACGTCCAGCAACTTGGAGTCCTCCAAGTCCCGAGTAGCCGCAGGGACCACAATAGGTTGGTTCAAATGAAACGATGATACCACCTTTGGGAGAAATTGGGGACGAGTCCGCAATTCTGCCCTGTCCATATGGAAGATCAAATAAGGGCTTTTACATGACAAAGCCGCCAATTCTGATACACGCCTCGCCGATGCTAAGGCCAACAGCATGACCACTTTCCACGCGAGATTCTTTAGTTCCACGGTCTTAAGTGGTTCAAACCAGTGGGATTTCAGGAAATCCAACACAACGTTAAAATCCCAAGGTGCCACTGGTGGCACAAAAGGGGGCTGAATATGCAGCACTCCCTTTACAAACGTCTGAACCTCAGGCAGTGAAGCCAGTTCTTTTTGAAAGAAAATGGATAGAGCCAAAATCTGGACCTTTATGGACCCTAATTTCAGGCCCATAGTCACAGCAGAAATCGACGCAGCTGGAATTCCTCTGTAGGGGCCATCCTGGCCTCACACCAAGCAACATATCTTCGCCATATACGGTGATAATGCTTAGCTGTTACATCCTTCCTAGCTTTTATCAGCGTAGGAATCACTTCATCCGGGATGCCCTTTTCCGTTAGGATCCGGCGTTCAACCGCCATTCCGTCAAACGCAGCCGCGGTAAGTCTTGGAACAGACAGGGCCCCTGTTGCAACAGGTCCTGTCTGAGAGGCAGAGGCCATGGGTCCTCTGGGATCATCTCTTGTAGTTCTGGGTACCAAGTCCTTCTTGGCCAATCCGGAACGATGAGTATTGTTCTCACTCCTCTTTTTCTTACTATTCTCAGTACCTATGAGAGGAAGAGGAGGGAACACATATACCGACTGGAACACCCAGGGTGTCACTAGCACGTCCACAGCTATCGCCTGAGGGTCCCTTGACCTGGTGCAATATATTTTTAGCTTTTTGTTGAGGCGGGACGCCATCATGCCCACCTGTGGCAGTTCCCATCGATTTACAATCTGTGTGAAGACTTCTTGATGAAGTCCCCACTCTCCCGGGTGGAGGTCGTGTCTGCTGAGGAAGTCTGCTTCCCAGTTGTCCACTCCCGGAATGAACACTGCTGACAGTGCTTGTACATGAATCTCCGCCCAACAAGGAATCTTTGTGGCTTCTGCCATCGCCACCCTGCTTCTAGTGCCGCCCAGGCGGTTTACATGGGCGACCGCCGTGATGTTGTCTGACTGAATCAGCACTGGTTGGTCTCGAAGCAGGGGCTCCGCTTGACTCAGGGCGTTGTATATGGCCCTTAGTTCCAGTATATTTATGTGCAGACAAGTCTCCTGACTTGACCACAGCCCTTGGAAGTTTCTTCCCTGAGTGACTGCCCCCCATCCGCGGAGGCATGCATCCGTGGTCACCAGAACCCAGTCCTGTATGCCGAACCTGCGGCCCTCGAGAAGATGAGCACTCTGCAGCCACCACAGAAGAGACACCCTGGCCCTCGGGGACAGGGTGATCAGCCGATGCATCTGAAGATGCGATCCGGACCACTTGTACAACAGATCCCACTGAAAGATCCTCGCATGGAACCTGCCGAAGGGAATGGCTTCGTATGAGGCCACCATCTTTCCCAGGACTCGCGTGCAGTGATGCACCGACACCTGTTTTGGTTTTAGGAGGTCCCTGACCAGAGTCACTAACTCCTGGGCCTTCTCCTCCGGGAGAAACACCTTCTTCTGTTCTGTGTCCAGAATCATACCCAGGAAGGGCAGACGCGTCGTAGGAATCAGCTGCGACTTTGGAATATTCAGAATCCAGCCGTGCTGTTGCAACACTTCCTGAGAGTGTGCTACGCTGATCAACAACTGCACCCTGGACCTCGCCCTTATGAGGAGATCGTCCAAGTACGGGATAACCGTAACTCCTTGCTTCCGAAGGAGTACCATCATTTCGGCCATTACCTTGGTAAATACTCTCTGTGCCGTGGACAGACCAAACGGCAACGTCTGGAATTGGTAATGACAGTCCTGTACCACAAACCTGAGGTACTCCTGGTGAGGTGGATAAATGGGGACATGCAAGTAAGCATCCTTGATGTCCAGAGATACCATAAAATCCCCCTCTTCCAGGCTTGCAATGACCACTCTGAGCGATTCCATTTTGAACTTGAATTTTTTCATATAAATGTTCAAGGATTTTAAATTCAGAATGGGTCTTACCGAACCGTCCGGTTTCGGTACCACAAACAATGTGGAATAGTAACCCCTTCCCTGTTGAAGGAGGGGGACCATTATTATCACTTGCTGGAGGTACAGCTTGTGAATTGCCGCCAGGACTACCTCCCTTTCCGTGGGGGAAGCTGGCAAGGCTGATTTTAGGTAACGGTGAGGGGGAGTCACTTCGAACTCCAGCTTGTATCCCTGAGATACAATTTGTATAGCCCAAGGATCCACCTGTGAGCGAACCCACTGGTTGCTGAATTTTCGGAGACACGCCCCCACCGCTCCTGGCTCCGCCTGTGGAGCCCCAGCGTCATGCGGTGGACTTAGTGGACTTTTGTTCCTGGGAACTAGCTGCATGGTGCAGCTTCTTTCCTCTATCCCTGCCTCTGGCAAGAAAGGATGCACCTCTGACCTTCTTGCTTCTCTGAGAACGAAAGGACTGCATTTGATAATACGGTGCTTTCTTAGGCTGTGAGGAAACCTGAGGCAAGAAAGTCGACTTTCCAGCTGTCGCTGTGGACACAAGGTCCGAGAGGCCGTCCCCAAACAATTCCTCACCCTTATAAGGCAAAACCTCCATGTGTTTTTTAGAATCGGCATCGCCCTGTCCATTGCCGAGTCCATAAGACCCTCCTGGCAGAAATGGACATTGCATTAATTCTAGAGCCCAGCAGGCAAATGTCCCTCTGGGCATCCCGCATATATAAGACGGCGTCTTTTATATGGCCCAGGGTTAGCAAGACAGTATCCCTGTCCAGGGCATCTCTGTCCTCTGACAGAGTATCTGTCCATGCTGCTACAGCGCTACACATCCAGGCTGAAGCAATAGCTGGTCTCAGTAGAGTACCAGAGTGTGTATACACAGACTTCAAGATAGCTTCCTGCTTCCTATCCGCAGGATCCTTTAGGGCGGCCGTATCCTGAGACGGCAGGGCCACCTTCTTAGATAAGCGTGTCAGCGCCTTGTCTACCCTAGGGGAGGGTTCCCAACGTAACCTGTCCGTTGGCGGGAAAGGGTACGCCAGCAGTAATTTTTTGGAAATCACCAGGAACTCCACGCTTCTTCACATAACTCATTTAATTCATGTGACGGGGGAAAAGTCACTGCCTGCTTTTTCTCCCCAAACATATACACCCTCTTGTCAGGGACAGGGTTAACCTCTGAAATGTGCAATACATCTTTCATTGCAATAATCATGTAGCGGATGGCCTTGGTCATCTTAGGCTGTAATTGTGCCTCATCATCGTCGACACTGGAGTCTGATTCCGTGTCGGCATCTGTGTCAACCATCTGAGATACTGGGCGTTTATGAGACCCTGACGGCCTCTGAGTCGCCTGGGCAGGCCCGAGTTGAGACCCCGGCTGTCCCAAGGCTGCAGCGTCATCAAACCTTTTATGCAAGGAGCTTACATTATCATTTAAGACCTTCGACATATCCATCCAATCAGGTGTCGGCCCCGACACCACATTTATCTTCACTTGCTCCGCCTCCACGTAACCCTCCTCATCAAACATGTCGACACAGCCGTACCGACACACAGCAGACACACAGGGAATGCTCTGACTGAGGACAGGACCCCACAAAGGCCTTTGGGGAGACAGAGAGAGAGTATGCCAGCACATACCACAGCGCTATATAACCCAGGAATATTCACTATAATAAGTGATTACCCAATAGCTGCCGATTTTATGTCTTTTGCGCCTAAATTTATGTGCCCCCCCCTCTCTTTTTTACCCTTCTTGTACCTGGATACTGCAGGGGAGAGCCTGGGGAGCGTCCTTCCAGCGGAGCTGTGAAGAAAAAATGGCGCTGGTGTGCTGAGGAAGAAGGCCCCGCCCCCTCAGCGGCGGGCTTCTGTTCCGCTTGTGTGAAAAAAATGGCGGGGGTTTTTACATATATACAGTGCCTGACTGTATATATGTATGTTATGCCAAAAAGGTACTTCAATTGCTGCCCAGGGCGCGCCCCCCCCCCCCCCCCCCCCCCCCCCAGCGCCCTGCACCCTACAGTGACTGGAGTGTGAAAGTGTGCAGGGAGCAATGGCGCACAGCTGCGGTGCTGTGCGCTACCTTAAATGAAGACAGGAGTCTTCAGCAGCCGTTTTCAAGCTTCTGTTCTTCTGGCTCTGCAAAGAGGGGGACGGCGGCGCGGCTCCGGGAACGGACGATCGAGGACAGATGCCTGTGTTCGAACCCTCTGGAGCTAATGGTGTCCAGTAGCCTAAGAAGCGCAACCTAGCTGTAGACAGGTAGGTTTGCTTCTCTCCCCTCAGTCCCTCGTAGCAGTGAGTCTGTTGCCAGCAGAAGCTCACTGAAAATAAAAAACCTAACAAATACTTTCTTTTACTAGCAGGCTCAGGAGAGCCCACTAGGAGCACCCAGCTCTGGCCGGGCACAGATTCTAACGGAGGTCTGGAGGAGGGGCATAGAGGGAGGAGCCAGTGCACACCAGATAGTACCTAATCTTTCTTTAGATTGCCCAGTCTCCTGCGGAGCCCGTCTATTCCCCATGGTCCTTACGGAGTCCCCAGCATCCACTAGGACGTTAGAGAAAAGATGTTAGTAGAAACACGAAAGAATCCATTATAAACGGTTTTCTATACCTCGCACATTTAAGTCTAGTTACCCGTTTCCAGACTCGGTGACATGTACATGGGAGAATCTACCAATGGTTGATTCGTCTGTGTCTAAACTTACAAATAAATTAACCATACCAGTGCCAACTGCTACTACGCTTAAAAACCCTTCAGACTGCAAAATAGAAACTATGCTAAAGTCCATGTATATAGCAGCAGGAGTGCTGCTGAGACCTAGGTTGGTTGGCATTTGGGTCACTAAGGAGCTCATAGTATGGATAACAGAACTCAAGTCTGCCCTACATGACGATCACCTTATACTTCTTGCTGATCAAATCTGTGAGGCTGCGGAGTATCTATGTACAGCTTCACTTCTCGCATTTCATCGTCACTGATTACAGTACGACGAGCACTCTGGCTGCGTTCTTGGCAAGTGGAGGCAGAGGTCAAAAGAGGTATAGAGGCGTTACCTTACGGTGGCGAGAAGTTGTTTGGTCCTGAATTGGACAAATGGATTTCTGAGGCCACGGGAGGAAAGTCTGTTTTCTTACCATTGCCTCCAACGGTACCAAGACAGAGATACTCTGGACCTGCGTTCAAATCCTTTAGACCTCAGCCCTTTCGCGGGCGTGGCAGAGAAACAGCCACGCCTGGTAGACGAGGACGTGGTTTCCAACAAACCAACACCAGTCGTCAGGACGCTAAGGTCACCGACAAGCCAGCGGCATGACGGGCTCCCAGCCCATCTCTTATCTCCAATTGTGGGAGCACGCCTTCAGACGTTCCATTTGGCGTGGTTCCAGACATCCACAGATGGGTGGATCCGCAATTTAGTGTTAAAAGGTTACAAAATAGAGTTCGATTGTCTTCCGCCATTGCGGTTTTTCAAGACAGGACTACCTCTCTCGGACGACAAGAGGGCGGTTCTGCAAATTGCCATTCAATTGCCCTACTGGATTCAGCAGTTTTGATTCAGGTCCCGGTACAACAACAGGGTCAGGGTTATTATTCCAGTCTGTTTGTGGTACCGAAGCCGGATGGCTCCGTCAGGCCAATATTGAACTTAAAGGGTCTCAATCAGTACGTCACTTACTACAGATTCAAGATGGAATCTCTGCGGTCAGTAATTGCAGGTTTAGAGCCACAGGAATTCATGATTGCGCTAGATCTCAAGGATGCGTACTTACACATTCCGATTTGGCCACCTCATCAGAGGTTCTTGCGTTTTGCAATACGACAGAACCATTACTACCGTGTTTCCCCGATAATAAGCCCTACCCCTAAAATAAGCCCTACCCCTGCTTTTGGAAACTGGTCCAAAATAAGCCCTACCCCGAAAATAAGCCCTATCAAAATTCCCGTTCCCTGAGTCCGTGCACTAAATTCAATGCCCCCAAGCTCCACCCCCGCTAACCCCCTTTACCGCTGCCCTGCTTGAGGGATGCTGTACAGTACGGTACTGTATCAGCCGTTGAAGACTCCAGCTCCCAGTCCCAGGGATGCATTGCGACCTGCGCATGATGTCACCGCGCACATCACGCGGCTTCTGTACACGGCGGGAGCGGAGCAGCGGTGCTGGCGGAAAGCAAGAAGAAGCAAGAAGAAGAAACTAACTGGAAAGTGCTGTAGGTGAGGAGCAGGACTGGGGGCATGGTGGCTGTAAAAAGAGGACTGGTGCCTGTAAAAGCAGGACTGGGGGCATGATGGCTGTAAAAGCAGGACTGGGGGCTGTAAAAGCAGGACTGGGGGCATGGTGGCTGTAAAAGCAGGACTGGGGGCATGATGGCTGTAAAAGCAGGACTGGGAGCTGTAAAAGCAGGACTGGGGGCATGTGGCTGTAAAATAAGCCCTACCCCGAAAATAAGCCCTATGGTGTTTTTTGTTGAAAAAAAAAAAATAAGACAGTGTCTTATTATCGGGGAAACACGGTAGTTTCAGGCTCTACCGTTTGGCCTCTCGTCAGCGCCTCGGGTATTCACCAAAGTGATGTCTGTGATAATAGCTCATCTCAGATCCCTGGGAGTGACAATAGTTCCGTACTTAGACGATCTGCTCATCAAAGCTCCGTCTCAACAGATGCTCCTCCAACATGCGTTGCTAACGTACAATGTACTGGTTCACCACGGTTGGATTGTCAACTTCAAGAAATCACATCTAATTCCGTCTCAACGACTTCAATTCCTAGGTATGATTCTCGAAACGGTAAATCAAAGAATTTACCTACCAGAACAGAAAGTACAGATTATTTGTCATCTGGTACAATTAGTGCTCAAGCCACGCACAGTCTCGGTACATTTGTGCATTCGCCTCTTAGGCACAATGGTGGCGGCTTTCAAAGCGCTTCAGTTCGGAAGATTTCACTCACGTCCATTTCAACTGGATGTGCTCACACAGTGGTCGGGCTCGCATCTGCAGATTCACCACAGGGTGAGGTTGTCGCCACGGGCAAGGGTAGCTCTACTCTGGTGGCTCAAAGTACACAATCTAACCGCAGGGAAACGGTTCAGCGCCTGGAATTGGATAATTCTAACGACGGACGCGAGTCTCAGAGGTTGGGGAGCTGTAGTTCAAAATTGTCAGCTCCAGGGTCTCTGGGCGGATCACGAAAGATTGCTGTCTATAAATGTCCTAGAACTCCGGGCAATTTACAAGCAGTACACATGCTTCGGTCTCAGACTGTCCAGGTGCAGTCAGACAACGCGACGGTAGTCGCGTACATCAACAAACAAGGAGGAACGAGAAGCCGCATGGCAATGCGGGAAGTATCTCGAATCCTCAATTGGGCCGAACATCACCAAGTGATATTGTCGGCAGTAACAACAAGTGTGGACTACCTTGCGCACCCTCTTGATAACCGGGTAAAAAACGGGGTTAACAGATATAAAAATAAAAATAACCTCAATGTTCCACTCTCCCCTTTATTTACTGGGATATTATAGTAGTATAGTCCAAATATAATTTCACCGAGCGGACTTCAACCTCAGATGTCCAATTTCTTGTTCTCTTAGTCTCTCCTTTCTCCAAATGGGAAACCAATTTCATGTGGACCCCAAAAACGGAAAAGAAAGGAGAATATAGAGTAATATTGTTTTTATTCAAGGAATTTTTTTAAAATTTATATATAAAATCGGTATTTCCCACAAAGGAAAAAATGAACAAAATTAAATACATATACAGCAATCCACCAAGGATTGGGCTAGAATGCGTACCGGATTTCGTGGGGTGTCATGAAATGTCCACCCTAAACAGCATGTTAATATACCAAGGATTCCCCTCGTTCCTTCCAGGTGCTGTGTCGGTCTCAGGATCTCAATGTTCCACTCTCCCCTTTATTTACTGGGATATTATAGTAGTATAGTCCAAATATAATTTCACCGAGCGGACTTCAACCTCAGATGTCCAATTTCTTGTTCTCTTAGTCTCTCCTTTCTCCAAATGGGAAACCAATTTCATGTGGACCTTCTCGTCATCATCATATTCTTTCCGCTCGGTGAAATTATATTTGGACTATACTACTATAATATCCCAGTAAATAAAGGGGAGAGTGGAACATTGAGGTTATTTTTATTTTTATATCTGTTAACCCCGTTTTTTACCCGGTTATCAAGAGGGTGCGCAAGGTAGTCCACACTTGTTGTTATTGTCTTGAACGTTTCTGGTGAGTGGGATCACCTGGACCACTATTGCAGCACTTTTGAGTTGGGGCGCTGTTTTTTTCAAACTTGTATTATATTGTCGGCAGTGTTCATTCCGGGAGTGGACAACTGAGAGGTGGATTATCTCAGCCGTCTGGATTTTCATCCAGGAGAATGGGCGTTAAATTCAGAAGTGTTTCACATGTTGGTCCAGAGGTGGGGGTACCCTCAAGTGGACCTGATGGCATCCCGCCACAATCACCAAACGCCCCAGTATGTGTCCAAAACGAGAGATCCAAAGGCAGTGGCGGTGGATGCTCTCACAATTGCGTGGCCGTACAGCCTCGTGTATCTGTTTCCACCGTTTCCGCTGCTCCATGTTGTTAAAATGGATCAAAAGAGAGGCCGTCACAGTCATAGTAGTGGCGCCTCATTGGCCTCGGTGAGCTTGGTTCTCGGATCTCCGCGGGCTACTCGCAGACGATCCTTGGCCGCTCCCACTACGTCCGGACCTGTTACAGCAGGGTCCGTTCCTTTACCCCAATTTAGCGCGGCTGCGTTTGACGGGGTGGCTGTTGAGACCGCCCTCTTAAGAAGAGAGGGCATTCCAGAATCGGTTATACCAACCATGTTACGAGCTAGGAAGCCGGTTACGGCAGCTCATTATTACAGAATTTGGCGTGCCTATATAGGTTGGTGTGAAGCTCGGAAGTTTCCGACATCATCTTTCAAGTTATCCCGTATTTTGTTATTTCTGCAGACGGAGTTAGATGGAGGACTGCGTTTATCTACACTAAAGGTGCAGGTATCTGCGTTGTCAATTAACTTTCAAAGACGATTGGCTCTATTGCCGTCTGTACACTTCTGCAAGGTGTCCTCAGAGTACAGCCTCCATTCATTCCACCTACAGCGCCATGGGACTTGAATCTGGTTTTAGATTTCTTACAGTCTTCATATTTTGAACCCTTACAACAAGTGGATATTAAGTTTCTCACTTGGAAAACAATTTTTCTCCTAGCCTTAGCTTCGGCAAGGCGTGTTTCAGATTTGGGTGCCTTGTCATGCAAGCCACCGTATTTGGTGTTTCATGATGACAGAGCGGAACTTCGGACGAATCCCTCTTTCTTACCAAAGGTAGTGTCATCTTTTTACATCAATCAACCAATAGTAGTTCCTGTGTTAACAGGACATTCTGGAATTCTGGATGTGGTACGCGCATTACGCGTTTATGTATCCCGAACGTCTACAGTTCGTAAGACTGATACGTTGTTTGTTCTCTATGATGCTGCCAAGATGGGTTGGCCAGCTTCTAAGCAGACATTATCCACATGGAGAAAACCGACCATACGTCAGGCTTACCTTCATGCAAGGCTGCAGCCGCCTACATCAGTAACAGCTCATTCCACACGTTCTGTGGGAACTTCATGGGCAGCTGGTCGTGGAGCTTCTACGACGCAGCTTTGCCGTGCGGCTACATGGTCATCAGTGCACACGTTTGTGCGCTTTTACAAGTTTGATACGTTTGCGGCATCAGCATCTAGCTTTGGCCGCCTAGTGTTACAGGTGCCAAACAGCTCTCCCGCCCACGGGGGAAGCTTTGGTACATCCCAAGAGTACTCCAGTGACCCCTAGTGGAGGAAAAAGAAAATAGGATTTTGGTACTTACCAGGTAAATCCTTTTCTTTGAATCCATAGGGGGCACTGGACGCCCACCCAGAGAAGTTTTACATGGTTTCTGGTAAGTTCAGGGGATCTTATGGTAACGCACTCTCACAGACTGGTTCAAATTATCAAGTTCTATCGGTTATGGTGTCAACTGTTTAGTTGTCAGTAACGTTATGTGTCAACTTTATTGTTGTCCGTTATGTTATATGTAATTCTCCATTGTCAACCTCTCTATAGCTCCTGTTCGGCTAAGTAAAAAACACTGAGGTACTCTGGGATATGGAGGAGTGGAGTGTTCTAAATTTAAATATTCAGTGCCCTGTTCCTGCGGAAGCCGTCCATATCCCAAGAGTTCTCCAGTGCCCCCTATGGATTCAAAGAAAAGGATTTACCTGGTAAGTACCAAAATCCTATTTTTCACCTTCTGAATCCCGGCCGCCGTGATTCCACCCCCAACCCCTTTTGAGGGTTTTTTTTTATTTAAATTTTTTGATACTTTAACTTCCACGTGAACCACAATTGGGAATAGTAACCATGTGCCAAGCGCAGCAGAGTGAAGCACCTTGCCCGCATAATGGCAAGTGGTGCACTTATTGGGGTTCCCTGTGCTGTTAAGTCGAAAACTACACCCCCAAAAAAATAAACAATATATATAAAAATGTATTTTATGTCGACCTAATGACCCTGTTGACCTTTAACGGTCGACCAAATTAGGGTCAACCTAATGATCTGCACCACTTCTGTGTGCACCATTCTGCACCACTTCTTACATTTCCTGCTTCCTATCTAATGGAGCTAAAACGATTTCCTATTAAATAGTGATTTATCAGCTTAAAAAATAAATCATGTTAAGGGAAAAAATGTTTATTGTAGAATCATTGTAAAATAATATACAATGAAAAATTAAATAGACCTTTGTAGTACATGCATTGTATATTAGAGCAGCAGTTATGACTGGCATAAGGAGTCATTATTAAGCTTCTGGTTTTGCCCACTCAAAGAAACCACATTGTTTATCTTTTCCGAATGGGCAGACATAAAATTTTTTACCATTATTAGGACCAAGCTTCAAAACGGTCCTCATAATACACCGCCTTCCATGGTTGCAAAATGGGAAATGTAGATCTGCCCACTGTAAAGAGATGATTGAATATTAAAACCTGTTATACAGCTGTGTATAGAAAGATACATTTACTATAGTTACGTACTACTTACACGAGTGATAACAAATATGGTGTGCTCTTTAGATTTTTTTTAATATTCTGATTATCTGAAAACCAGTTACCTAATGTAGAAGAGCTATTATCAACATTGTGAAAGATAGAACCTGCATTTAGTTTAGTTAAGCAATGCTTTGTCTGCATATGTAATCTAAATATACGTTATGGTAAGATCTTACCGTTGATAACGGTATTTCTCCTAAATCCACAGGATAACAATGGGATTATGATGGAGCGACAGCGGATTGGCACCAACCGATCACAAGCTTTCAGTCCTCCCAGGATGCAACGGGCACGTCCATATATCCCCGCCCACTGGCTCAGGCAAATCAGTTGTATTCCAAAGCATTGAGGCAGGAGCATCATGTAGAGCCCTAATCAGGCGAGAAGAACACACATGCACACCCTTCCGTACAAGAAGGAAGAGGTTTAATGAGTAGAAAGATCCTCAAATCAGGTGTCAGGGTGGGATCCCTGTGGAACCTGTGGACTTAGGAGAAATACCGTTATCAACGGCAAGTTCTTACCATAACGTATATTTCTCCGGCAGGGTCCACAGGTTATCCACAGGATAACAATGGGATTTCCCAAAGCAATTTAGTGGTGGAGACGCTCCTGATTCGACAGGAGAACTTTTCGCCCGAATTCAGCGTCATGAGAGGCAAAAGTATCCAAGGGATAATGTCTAATGAATGTGTTAATGGAAGACCATGTGGCTGCCTTACATATCTGTTCTGCTGAAGGACCATTTTGTGCTGCCCATGAAGGACCTACCTTATGAGTAGAGTTAGCAGAGACATTATCCGGAACAGGGAGATCAGCTCGAGAATATGCTTCAGAAATCGTCATTCGAAGTCATCTTGCCAGCGTCTGTTTACTAGCAGGCCATCCTCTCTTGTGAAATCCGTAGAGAATGAAGAGAGAATCTGTCTTTCTGATGGCACTGGTACGATCCACGTAGATCCTTAATGCCCGGACTACGTCCAGCGACGCATCTACCGCAGAAAGTCCCGATACCTGAAAAGCTGGGACTACAATTTCTTCATTAAGGTGGAATTTAGACACCACCTTCTGAAGATACCCAGAAATTTAGACACCACCTTCGGAAGATACCCAGATCTAGATCTTAGAATTGCTTTATCTGGATAAAAAGTCAGAAAAGGAGAATGACAAGACAGCGCTCCTAAATCTGATACTCTTCTAGCTGATGACAGTCAGTAGAAAGAAAACTTTAGCTGTCAACCATTTAAGATTATTTATTAAGTGGTTCAAATGGAGCAACTTGAAGGGCTTTCAGGACTAAATTTAAATCCCAAGGCATTGTAGGAGGAACAAAGGGAGGTTGAATGTGCAGCATTCCCTGGAAGAAAGTACACACATCCTGTAAATTGGCAATTTTCTTTTAGAGCCATACAGTTAATGCTGATACTTGCACTCTCAAGGAAGCCACCTTCAAAAACCTTTATCCATTCCTGCCTGAAGGAAATCTAAGACCCTGGAAACTTGGAAAGATTTCGGGTCCATATTTCTTTCACTGCACCAATGAATATAGGCCTGCCATATTCGGTGATAAATGCGAGCTTTGGAGGGTTTCCTTGCTCTGAGCATTGTTTGATCTACCTGTTGTGAGAATCCTCTTGACTTCAGGATAGAGGTTTCAAGAGCCATGCGTCAATAATAGTCGATCCAGATGCCTGTGGTAACAAGGACCCTGCATTAGTAGATCTGGACGTTGAGGGAGCAGAAGTGGAGCATCCATCGACACTCACTGCAGATCTGTGTACCAATGCCTTCTGGGCCAAGCCGGAGCTATTAGAATAACGGCACCCTTTGCTTCTTTTATCTTCCTCACAACCCTGGGTAGCAGGATGATCGGAGGAAACAGATACGCCAGATGAAAATCCTATTTCACTGATAGGGCGTCCACAAAGATCGCTCCCAGATCCTTTGTTCTTGACCCGTACATGGGTACTTTGTTGTTCAGACGGGACGCCATGAGATCTATCTCTGGCAAACCCCACTTGTCTACTAGAGTCTGAGAGACATCTGGATGTAGAGCCCATTTGCTTGCTTGAATGTCGTGTCGACTGAGAAAGTTTGCTTCCCAGTTTAGTACTCCCAGAACGAATACTGCAGGCAATGCTGGAAGATGGAGTTCTGCCCATTTTAGTATGTGACTTACCTCCTTCATTGCCGTTTGACTGCGCATTCCTCCCTGATGATTGAGGTACACTACCGCCGTTACACTGTCCGAGCGGATCTGGACTGGTCTTCCTTGAAGAATGTCCTTTGCCTGAATCAGTGCCATGTATATGGCTCGAAGTTCTAACAGATTTATTGGCAGGCAACTTTCTTCTGCGGTCCATTGTCCCTGGAACCATAATCTTGCGGACACTGCTCCCCAGCCCTGAAGACTGGCATCTGTTGTCAGGATCTCCCAATCTGATATCCAAAAGGGTCTCCCTTTGTTCAGATAGGATGTTTGTAGCCACCAGGCTAATGACTTTCTTACCTTGTGTAAAAGTACCATAGTCTGTTTCTTTCTTGTCTAATGTATTCCATTCCATCTGGCCAGAATCAGATGCTGCAGAGGTCTTGAGTGGAATTGTGCATACTCCACCATGTCGAATGTTGACACCATCAAACCCATCAGTCGCATCGCTGCATGGATTGATATTATTTGACTGTGTAACAACTCCTGAGTCCTTGACTGTACCTTGGATATCTTTTACCGAGGTAAAAATATTTTCTGCAGACTTGAATCCAGTACAGCCCCCAAGTGAGTCATCCATTGTGACGGAACTAGAGACGATTTTGCCCAATTTATGAGCCATCCGTGGCTCTGCAGACATGTTATTGTGTGTTGGAGATGGTCCAGGAGCATTTTCTGTGATTGTGCTAGAATTAACAGGTCGTCGAGGTAAGGAAAAATTCTTATCCCCTGCTTGAGAAGAGAAGTTGCCATAACCACCATGATTTTGGTAAACACTCTGGGTGCCGTGGCTAACCCAAAAGGTAAGGCTTGGAACTGAAAATGGTGCTGGAGGATAGCGAACCTGAGATAGCACTGATGGGACAGTGCTATAGGAACATGTAAGGTAAGCATCCTGAATATCCAGGGATACCATATAATCCCCTGGTTCCATGGCCAAAACTATGGAGAGTAACGTTTCCATGTGAAACCGTGGGACCCAAATATACTTGTTCAGCATTTTGAGAATAGGCCGGAATGACCCATTTGGCTTCTGAACCAAAAACAGGTTGGAGTAAAATCTCTGTCCCCGTTGTGTAGGGGGTACTGGAATGATTACTCCTGTCTGAAGCAATTTCTGAACTGCTTCTTGCAAAGCCCTGGCCTTCGTCTCTACCCGGGATGGGCTAATGCAGAAGAAGAACCTTCGAGGAGGATGCTTCTTGAAGGGAAAAACAAACCAGAGATACCACTTCTTGCACCCAGGCATCTGTTGTAGACTGCTGCCATATCTGTGCAAACTGAAAAAGTTGGCCCCCTACCGTGGGGTCCCCCAGTAGGAGGCCCGCACCATCAAACTGATGGCTTATTCTCTGGTTTTGAGGCTGGCGTTCTGGTAGCCCATTGCTTTTTCGCCCTACCACATTTATTGTATTGGGGCTGCTTCCGATCACTTTTTTCTTTTGCTTTTCCTTGTGACCCAAAGGGCCGAAAAGCGGGACCCCTACGTTTGGGGTTATATGTGGAAGGAAATTTTACCTTTTTTGGAGTCTGCTTCTGACTCCAGAATATCTGTCAGTTCTTTACCAAACAGAATGCTTCCAGTAAAAGGCAAAGATTTCTTCGATTCTGAATCAGCTTTCCAGGTACGTAACCAAAGTGCTCTGCGAGCAGCTATTGTTGAAGCTGATGCCCTGGAGACGATAGTGCCCATATCGAATGTTGCTTCTTCCAAGAATATTGCAGCCTGCTTTATGCGAGCTATATAGGATTCTTGCTCCCTTGAAGGCGCTGAAAGACCGTCTTCCAGCACCTCTATTCAGGCAGCAACTGCTTTCGCCATCCAAGCTGAAGCCATGGCTGGCCTTATGACCGCCCCAGACAGAGAAAATATGGTTTTCATAAAAGCATCCACTCTCCTATCTGTGACATCATCCAATGACGTTGATGGCAAAGGCAATATAGATTTTCGCACTAATCGAATGACATGCGTATCTACTTTGGGAGCCATTTCCCATTTTAAACAGTCCCCAGCTGGAAAAGGATAAATGGAATCCCATTTGTAGCCCAAGCCTCTTCCATGATATCAGTCATCTGGTCTGACCGTGGAAACTCAGTCTTACCTGCTTTGAGCCGTTTAAATACAGGTGCCTTGGTTTTTAACACAGGCTCTGCTGAATCCTCTAAGGCTAGAATGGCCTTTAATTCTCTAATTAGCTCAGCTATATCCACTGAGCTGAGACCTTCTACTTGTTATTCATATGCTGAATTAGAGTATATAGAGCTTTCATCGTCCGATGAATCCTCCTGTGTAGCCTGTGAAGTTGACGGTTTACTTACACTTGGTTTATCAGCTTGTCTTTTAGGAGAAGCTGGTGAGGGAAATGATATACCGTAATTAGGGAGCTGCATGGATGGGTTATTAGTGTACCCCATTCCTGGTAATGAAGCTGTAGGGATTACCCGTTCAGCTATACTAGACAGGGTCTGTGCAAACATCGCCCAAGGTGGATCTATCTGTACCTGACGTTGAACAGGGATCTGCCTTGTAATCTGCTGAAACGCAAAACAATTTGCACGTAAACCATCCTGTACCAGATCCTGAGAGGATAATACAGTTTTGCAAGACAAACATGATATGAGTGTTGGTGTTGCCGTGAGTGCACCCTCATCACTTTTGCCGCTCTTCGACATGATAAATAATCAGCACTTTCACAGTGTACTACACAATTTGTGACTATAACCACCTTAACCTTCTAAAGTGATATCAATCTGACCCTACCCATGCACCGGCATTGAGGATCAGAAGAAACAACTGACAAACATATATTAAAGTCAGCAATCACACTAGCAGTCAGTCACATGTTATACTGTATATTAGTCGTATGAGCACATAATCAACTACAAATACATTTTAAAGTATGTAGGAGTACATATTACTGAATTGTTTTATACAGATCTTAAAGTATTCAGACACAGGGGGTGATTCCGAGTTGTTCGCTCGCTAGCTGCTTTTAGCAGCATTGCACACGCTAAGCCGCCGCCCTCTGGGAGTGTATCTTAGCTTAGCAGAATTGCGAACGAAAGATTAGCAGAATTGCGAATAGAAAATTCTCAGCAGTTTCTGAGTAGCTCGAGACTTACTAACAAATAGCGATCAGTTCAGTCAGTTTCGTTCCTGGTTTGACGTCACACACACGCCCTGCGTTCGCCCACCCACTCCCCCGTTTCTCCAGACACTCCCGCGTTTTTCCGCACACTCCCAGAACACGGCCAGTTTCCGCCCAGAAACACCCACTTCCTGTCAATCACTTCAACGATGAAAATATCTTCGTTCGGGCGTGAGTAAATCTACTAAGTTTTGTGTTAAAATAACCGCATGCGCACTGCGAACCATGCGCATTTTTGCCTTAATCGCTCCGTTGCGAAAATCGGCAACGAGCGAACAACTCGGAATGACCCCCACAATGCGAAGAAAACCACAGTAATGTACACAGACTCATATGCAACAGGCACTTAAATTTAACTATTCATACTGACAAAAAGTAGAAATTTAGTGCTGTATAACCCGTACTCAGTAGAGTGGGGTACAGGGAGACTCACCTCACTTCCAAGATCAATCAATACGTTAGCGAACGCTGATTGGATCCAGACGCTACTAGTGTACACTGCCACTCCGGGAACTCTTAAGTGAACACAGACGCACTGTGCATACAGACGCCTGTACTGCGACCGGGTCTCCTCGCGGTAGCGCTTAGTGAATACAGATGAAGCGACCTATGCTGCGACAGAGACCCCTCGTAGTAGCCTCTGAAACGGAAGTGAGGCAATCAGTTCACGGCGGGAGACTCGCGGAAACTGGTCATGAACTGGGGGGAGGGGTGACCAGGAGAGCGTCTAACTCCCCACCACTGACATCAACCCTAGGGATCGCAGCCTCATACTAATCCTGGTGCCTTATGATCCCTAAGGCCTAGCGCTGGAGCACCCGTGGTGGCGGCGCGTCAGCTACTGTTTTGTAGTCTTCTCCCAATACAGTGCGGCTGTGTCCGTATTCCCCGACTACGTGGAACCTATGCCTTACCTTCTCCCTGTGCTCCGGCCACAGCCTGGTAATGTCTGCTGGACCTGCTAGTATATCCGACACAGTCGCCCGTCGAGACAGCGCTGTACGCATGGGTAAGCGTTGTTGCGACCCGGCGAAGAGTTGTTGGAGCGACTCTTTCCACTACGCTGTTAAGAAAGATCGCTCAAAAACATAGACTATAAAAATAAAATACGAAAGCTTAGGGCTGCCAAGAACATTAGCCCTCTGTCCATGGTCCGGCTCCTGCCGCACCAAACAAAAAACTGATTTGCCTGAGCCAGTGGGCAGGGATATATGGACGAGCCCGTTGCATCCTGGGAGGACTGAAAGCTTGTGATCATTTGGTGCCAATCCGTAGTCGCTCCATCATATCCCATTGTTATCCTGCGGACCCTGCCGGAGAAAATACATATTTATAGGAAAACGCTACAAACATTCAGAGGCTATTACCAGAAGTCAGAAGTACATAACAAACCACCTCAAAGCTTACAATTCTCTTATGTGTGCTTGAAACATATGTGTAAACAGCTTCTCAATATACAGTGCATCCGGCGCTTCACTTTTCCACATTTTGTTATGTTACAGCCTTATTCCAAAATGGAATAAATTCATTTTCTCTTACGTCCTAGAGCAGGGGTGGCCAACCAGTCAGAGACCAAGAGCCCAAAAAAATGTGTTAGGTACGTCAAAGAGCCGACATCGAGCCGAAGGCGCACATGCAAAAAGGGGGTGTGGCCTTGTGCCTTCTAGGCCACGCCCCTGGTATAAAATACATTGAAAAAGCCAGATCCACATAAAATATATAGAAACATCCAGATTCACATAATACACTTCAGCTCCCCCATGTGTCACTCCAACCAGCACCCTCTTGTCACTCCAGCCAGCACCCTCCTGTCACTCCAGCCAGCACCCTCCTGTCACTCCAGCCAGCACCCTCCTGTCACTCCAGCCAGCACCCTCCTGTCACTCCAGCCAGCACCCTCCTGTCACTCCAGCCAGCACCCTCCTGTCACTCCAGCCATCACCCTCCTGTCACTCCAGCCAGCACCCTCCTGTCACTTCAGCAAGCACCCTCCTGTCACTCCAGCTAGCACCCTCCTGTGTCACTTCAGCTTCCCCCAATTCATGCCACTGTAGCAGCCCCTTATGTGTCCTCTGTTTGCTGGTGGGTGTCTCATCTCTAGTATTTGACTCCCTCAGTTCTAAGTCCCCGTAATGCTGCTGCGTGTTTTTCTGGAAAGCAGTGGTTACCGGATCTGTTGTGGTCATGTGACTTTGTGTGTTAGGAGCCACATTTGAAGTAAGAAAGAGCCGCATGTGGCTCTAGAGCCACAGGTTGGCCACCGCTGTCCTAGAGGATACTGTGGTCCACATTAGTACCATGGGGTATAGACGGGTCCACTAGGAGCCATGGGCACTTTAAGAAATCAATAGTGTGGGCTGGCTCCTCCCTCTATGCCCCTCCTACCAGACTCAGTTTAAAAAATGTGCCCGGAGGAGCCGGTCACGCTTTGGAGAGCTCCTGAAGAGTTTTCCACCTTTATTTTAAATGTTTTTTTTTCTTTGGCAGCAGTCTGACTGCTTCATGGGACTTAGGGGGGAGAACGGCCCAACTTCCTTAGAGTTAATGTTCCCGTTTCTCTGCTGACAGGACACTGAGCTCCTGAGGGAGCCATTCGCAAGCCACACCACGGCGCAGCGTATCCTCCCGCAGCACGCCGCCACCCCCTAACAGAGCGTGAAGACAGAAGAGTGGGGAGTACAGCGCCGGCGTCCCGATCAGCGGGTCGCCGGCGGGAATTGCGGCACAAGGGTGGGAGCGCAGCTCTGAGTACAGGCTGCGCTCCAGGAGGCTCAGACGGCAAACACTGATTGTGTCCTGCTGGGAGGGGCGCGCTTAGTAACCATTGATACCCACACTACTGAGGGGTTAGTTCTTGCGAACCAGCTAAGTTACACTTTTGCGAAAGGGGCACTGTGTGGCTGGCTCTGACTTCTGTGTCTCTCTTGAAGACCCTGCCTATATATACTGTGTTTTCACCTGGTGTGTGTGTGTGGATGTCCCTTCACAATCATGTCCAGGGACTGTGGGGGTCATTCGGAGTTGTTCGCTCGCCAGCAGTTTTTAGCAGCTGTGGAAACGCATTGTCGCCGCCCACTGGGGAGTGTATTTTCGCTTTGCATAAGTGCGAACGCTTGTGCAGCAGAGTGCCTGCAAAATCTTTTTGTGCAAAACAAGACCAGCCCTGTAGTTACTCTTCGTGTGCGTTGATTCTAACGATGGAGGGACGGCTTTTGACGTCACACACCCGCCCAGCCACGCCTTTTTTTATTTCTGACACGCCTACGTTTTTCTAAGCACTGCATGAAAACGGTCAGTTGACACCCACTTCATGTCAATCTTCCTGCGTTCGGCCATGCGACTGGAATGTTTGTTACACTCTGCAAACCCACAATGCTCATTGTACCCGTACGACGCACCTGCGCATTGCAATACATACGCATAAATTAGGATTTTTAGCCTGATCGCTGCGAACAACGGCAGCTAGCGATCAACTCGAAATGACACCCTGTGTTTCTTGTACAGCGGAATGTCTCTCATCCCCTGGGGACTCACTACCTTGTTCCCAGGATAGTGCTCACTCCCAGTCCAGTGGGGCTGAACCCTCATGGTTAGCTTCCATAAAAGGGATGATTTCTAATATTTCCACTAAACTGTCTCATAATGTCTATGGATGACCTGATGAATAAAGATTCAGCTCACATGCCTTCGTCTCAAGCCCTCGCCATTGCCCACAAAAGCGTACTCTGACCCAAATGATGCAGGATGATACTGACCCTGATACATCAGATCCAGAGGAGGGTGAAGTGGATGCAAGTGTGTGTGTGTGTGGGGGGGGGGGGGGGGATGCTGCCCTCTCACAGGGGATTCAGGCCCTCATTGAGAACTGTCCTGCACATTCCTCACAAGACAGAGGACGAATCTTATTTTCTCTAACGTCCTAAGTGGATGCTGGGGACTCCGTAAGGACCATGGGGAATAGCGGCTCCGCAGGAGACTGGGCACATCTAAAGAAAGCTTTAGGACTAACTGGTGTGCACTGGCTCCTCCCCCTATGACCCTCCTCCAAGCCTCAGTTAGATTTCTGTGCCCGACGAGAAGGGTGCACACTAGGGGCTCTCCTGAGCTTCTTAGTGAAAGTTTTAGTTTAGGTTTGTTATTTTCAGTGAGACCTGCTGGCAACAGGCTCACTGCATCGAGGGACTAAGGGGAGAAGAAGCGAACTCACCTGCGTGCAGAGTGGATTGGGCTTCTTGGCTACTGGACATTAGCTCCAGAGGGACGATCACAGGTTCAGCCTGGATGGGTCCCGGAGCCGCGCCGCCGGCCCCCTTACAGAGCCAGAAGAGCGAAGAGGTCCGGAGAAAGCGGCGGCAGAAGACGTTCCTGTCTTCAAATAAGGTAGCGCACAGCACTGCAGCTGTGCGCCATTGCTCTCAGCACACTTCACACTCCGGTCACTGAGGGTGCAGGGTGCTGGGGGGGGCGCCCTGAGACGCAATAAAACATGACAGAAATACCTTACATGGCAAAAAATGCATCACATATAGCTCCTGGGCTATATGGATGCATTTAACCCCTGCCAGAATATACAAAAAACCGGGAGATAAGGCCGCCGAAGAGGGGGCGGAGCCTATCTCCTCAGCACACTGGCGCCATTTTCCCTCACAGCTCAGTTGGAGGGAAGCTCCCTGGCTCTTCCCTGCACTACAGAAAGGGTTAAAAAAAGAGAGGGGGGCACTATTTAGGCGCAGTATTAAAACATACAGCAGCTATAAGGGGAAAAACACTTATATAAGGTTATCCCTGTATATATATAGCGCTCTGGTGTGTGCTGGCATACTCTCCCTCTGTCACCCCAAAGGGCTAGTGGGGTCCTGTCCTCTATCAGAGCATTCCCTGTGTGTGTGCTGTGTGTCGGTACGTTTGTGTCAACATGTATGAGGAGAAAAATGATGGGGGCCCGTTCTCAATGAATTTCAGTGCGCAGTGGGCTCACTCGCAAGTAGACCCCTGGATCCTTCAGGTAATATCTCAGGGGTACATATTGGAATTCGAGACGTCTCCCCCTCGCCGTTTCCAAAAGTCGGCTTTACCGACGTCTCCCTCTGACAGGGAGGCAGTTTTGGAAGCCATTCACAAGCTGTATTCCCAGCAGGTGATAATCAAGGTACCCCTCCTGCAACAGGGAACGGGGTATTATTCCACACTATTGTGGTACCGAAGCCAGACGGCTCGGTGAGACCGATTCTAAATCTAAAATCTTTGAACACTTACATACAGAGGTTCAAATTCAAGATTGAGTCACTCAGAGCAGTGATTGCGAACCTGGAAGAAGGGGACTACATGATGTCTCGGGACATCAAGGATGCTTACCTTCATGTCAAAATTTACCCTTCTCACCAAGGGTACCTCAGGTTATGGTACAGAACTGTCACTATCAGTTCAGACGCTGCCGTAGGGATGGTCCACGGCACCCCGGGTCTTTACCAAGGTAATGGCCGAAATGATATCCCTTCGAAGGAAGGGAATTTTAGTTATCCCTTACTTGGACGATTCCCTGATAAGGGTAAGATCCAGGGAACAGTTGGAGGTCGGTGTAGCACTATCTCAGGTAGTGTTGCGGCAGCATGATTGGATTCTCAATATTCCAAAATCGCAGCTGGTTCCGACGACTTGTCTTCTTTTTCCTAGGGATGATCCTGGACACAGTCCAGAAAAAAGGTGTTTCTCCCGGAAGAGAAAGCCAGGGAATTATCCGAGCTAATCAGGAACCTCCTAAAACCGAACCAAGTCTCAGTGCATCAATGCACAAGGGTTCTGGGTAAAAATGGTGGCTTCCTCCGAAGCAATCCCATTCGTTAGATTCCACGCAAGAACTTTCCAGTGGAACCTACTGGACAAATGGTCCGGGTCGCATTTTCAGATGCATCAGCGGATAACCCTGTCACCAAGGACAAGGGTATCCATCCTGTGGTGGTTGCAGAGTGCTCATCTTCTAGAGGGCCGCAGATTCGGCATTCAGGACTGGGTCCTGGTGACCACGGATGCTAGCCTGCGAGGCTGGGGAGCAGTCACACAGGGAAGGAATATCCAGGGCTTAGGGTCAAGCCTGGATACATCACTTCACATAAATATCCTGAAGCTAAGGGCCATTTACAATGCTCTAAGCTTAGCAAGACCTCTGCTTCAAGGTCAGCCGGTGTTGATCCAGTCGGACAACATCATGGCAGTCACCCACGTAAACAGACAGGGTGGCACAAGAAGCAGGAGGGCAATGGCAGAAGCTGCAGGGATTCTTCGCTGGGCGGAAAATCATGTGATAGCACTGTCAACAGTATTCATTCCGGGAGTGGACAACTGGGAAGCAGACTTCCTCAGCACGACCTCCACCCGGGAGAGTGGGGACTTCACCCAGAAGTCGTCCACATGATTAAAAAACTCGACAGGTATTGCGCCAGGTCAAGAGACCCTCAGGCAATAGTTGTAGACGCTCTGGTAACACCGTGGGTGTACCAGTCAGTGTATGTGTTCCCTCCTCTGCCTCTCATACCCAAGGTACTGAGATTGATAAGATGGAGAGGAGAAAGCACTATATTCGTGGCTCCGGATTGGCCAAGAAGGACTTGGTAACCGGAACTTCAAGAGATGCTCACGGAGGGTCCGTGGCCTCTACCTCTAAGAAGGGACCTGCTCCAGCAAGGACCCTGTCTGTTCCAAGACTTACCGCGGCTGCGTTTGACGGCATGCCGGTTGAACACCGGATCCTGAAGGAAAAAAGGCATTCCGGATCAAGTCATCCATATCCTGATCTAAAGCCAGGAAGGATGTAACCGCAAAAAACATTATCACCGCAATTGGCGAAAATATGTTGCGTAGTGCGAGGCCAGTAAGGCCCGACGGAGGAAATTCAACTGGGTCGATTCCTACATTTCCTGCAAACAGGAGTGTCTATGGGCCTGAAATTGGGGTCCATTAAGGTTCAGATTTCGGCCCTGTCAATTTTCTTCCAAAAAAGAACTAGCTTCAGTCCCTGAAGTTTAGACGTTTGTAAAAGGGGTACTGCATATACAGCCTCCTTTTGTGCCTCCAGTGGCAATTTGGGATCTCAATGTAGTTTGGGTTCCAAAAGTCACATTGGTTTGAACCACTTAAATCTGTGGAGTTAAAATATCTCACATGGAAAGTGGTCATGCTGTTGGCCCTGGCCTGAGCCAGGCGCGTGTCAGAATTGGCGGCTGTATCCTGTAAAAGCCCTTATCTGATTTTCCATTCGGACAGGGCGGAATTGAGGACTCGTCCTCAGTTTCTCCCTAAGGTGGTTCCAGCGTTTTCACCTGAACCAACCTATTGTGGTGCCTGCGGCTACTAGGGACTTGGAGGAATCCAAGTTGCTGGATGTTGTCAGGGCCCTGAAAATATTTCCAGGACGGCTGGAGTCAGGAAATCTGACTCGCTGTTTATCCTGTATGCACCCAACAAGCTGGGTGCTCCTGCTTCTAAGCAGACTATTGCTCGTTGGATTTGTAGTACAATTCAGCTTGCACATTCTGTGGCAGGCCTGCCACAGCTAAAATCTGTAAAAGCCCGTTCCACAAGGAAAGTGGGCTCATCTTGGGCGGCTGCCCGAGGGGTCTCGGCTTTACAACTTTGCCGAGCAGCTACTTGGTCAGGGGCAAACACGTTTGCTAAATTCTACAAATTTGATACCCTGGCTGAGGAGGACCTGGAGTTCTCTCATTCGGTGCTGCAGAGTCATCCGCACTCTCCCGCCCGTTTGGGAGCTTTGGTATAATCCCCATGGTCCTTACGGAGTCCCCAGCATCCACTTAGGACGTTAGAGAAAATAAGAATTTACTTACCGATAATTCTATTTCTCATAGTCCGTAGTGGATGCTGGGCGCCCATCCCAAGTGCGGATTGTCTGCAATACTTGTACATAGTTATTGTTACAAAAATCGGGTTATTATTGTTGGGAGCCATCTTTTCAGAGGCTCCTCTGTTATCATACTGTTAACTGGGTTCGGATCACAAGTTATACGGTGTGATTGGTGTGGCTGGTATGAGTCTTACCCGGGATTCAAAATCCTTCCTTATTGTGTACGCTCGTCCGGGCACAGTATCCTAACTGAGGCTTGGAGGAGGGTCATAGGGGGAGGAGCCAGTGCACACCAGTTAGTCCTAAAGCTTTCTTTAGATGTGCCCAGTCTCCTGCGGAGCCGCTATTCCCCATGGTCCTTACGGAGTCCCCAGCATCCACTACGGACTATGAGAAATAGAATTATCGGTAAGTAAATTCTTATTTTAATACTAAAAAGAAATCCTCAGCTGCTTTTCCCGCTTCAAAGGAATTGAATGACCTCTTTGAAGAGGCTTGGGTTAACCATGACAAGAAATTTCAGATCCCTAAAAGGTTGATTTCTACCTTTCCCTTTCCATTAGATGATAGGAAGAAATGGGAGAAACCACTGATGGTGGACGCATCGGTGTCCAGGTTGTCGCGTAAGATAGTCTTACCGGTTCCCGGGGCTTAAAAGACGTGGCTGACCGCAATATTGAGACCACTCTCAAATCTTTATACACGGCGGCGGGGGTGGCCCAGACACCCACTATTGCTTGTGCATGGATCAATATGCCCATTGCTAAATGGTCGGGTAACCTAATTGACGGTTTAGATTCCTTAACCAGGGACGATATTATTTTACTACCACATGTCCAGGACTCTGCTACCTTTATGGTGGAAGCCATAAAAGAAATTGGTGTGCTCAACGCACGCACCACTGCCATGGCAGTGTCAGCACGCAGGGGTTTGTGGCTACGCCAGTGGACTGTGGATGCGGACTCCAGGAAAGGAGTGGAAAATCTGCCTTTCACAGGAGAGGTCCTGTTCGGGGATGAACTGGATAAGCTAATATCTAAGGCTACAGCGGTTAAGTCTACATACCTTCTTTCCGCAGCTACCCCGGCTAGGAAAGCCTACTCTGCTCCAACTTTGCAGTCCTTTTGGGTGGCTAAATTCAAGGGCAAATCCAAAGGTTCTTCTACAGCCTTCAAAGGCAATAGAAGTAAACCCAGAAAACCAGCAGCTGCAGGTTCTCAGGAACAGGCCTCAGGGTCTGCTTCCTCAAAGCCTTCAGCATGACGGTGGAACACACTGCCTGGAAGACAGACAGGTAGGAGCCCGGTTACGTTATTTCACATTTGGGCAACGTCATGCCAGGATCCCTGGGTCAAAGATCTTATAGCACAGGGATACAGAGACTGGAGTTTCAGGAACTCCCACCTCCCATTCTTCAAATCCGGCTTACCAGCTTCTCCAGAAGCCAGTTCGACCCTACAAGCAGCAATTCAAAAACTGTTACTGACTCAGGTCATTGTTCCAGTTCCACTTCACCTGCAAAACAAAGGTTTTTATTCCAATCTGCTTGTGGTACCAAAATCGGACGGTTCGGTAAGGCCCATTTTAAACCTCACCCGTACTTACAGGTGTTAAAGTTCAAGATGGAGTCTCTGAGAGCGGTGATCTCAGGTTTGGAGGAGGGGGAATTCCTGGTGTCTCTCGACATCAAGGATACATACCTTCACATTCCGATTTGCCCGCCTCATCAGGCGTACCTAAGGTTTGCACTGCAGGACTGTCACTTCCAGTTTCAGGCCCTGCCATTTGGCCACTCCACGGCACCGAGAGCTTTCACCAAGGTGATGGCAGAGATGTTTCTCCTCTGCAAACAGGGAGTGAACATCATACCATACCTGGATGACCTGCTGATAAAATCACCTTCCAGGGAGGGGTTGTTGGACAGCAGTGCCCTCTCAACCAGACTTCTCCAGGATCACGGATAGAGTCTGAACCTGCCAAAATCCCACCTGGAACCTACACGGAGGTTTCCATTCCTAGTAATGATCCTGGATAAAGAGGAACAAAAGGTGTTCCTTCTGTTGGAAAAGGCATTGGTAATACAGTCAATGGTGCGGGATGTCCTAAAACCAACCCGGATATCAGTGCATCTGTGCATTCGCCTTCTGGGGAAGATGGTAGCCTCTTACGAGGCTCTGCAGTACGGAAGGTTTCATGCCAGGCCATTCCAGCTGGATCTGTTGGACAAATTGTACGGATCACATCTTCACATGCACCAGAGGATACGTATGTCGCCAAAAGCCAGGATTTCTCTTCTATGGTGGCTCCAGACTTCTCACCTGACCGAGGGTCGACGGTTCGGGATTCAAAATTGGATTCTGCTAACCATGGACACAAGCCTCAGAGGTTGGGGAACAGCCACTCAGGGGGAACAGTTCCAAGGAAAATGGTCAAGTCAGGAAGCCATTCTCCCGATCAACATTCTGGAACTAAGTGCCATATACAACGCCCTTCTACAGGCATCGCATCTTCTTCAAGATCAAGCCATTCAGGTTCAGTCGGACAATGTGACGGTCGTAACGTATATAAACAGACAGGGTGGAAGAAAGAGCAGAGCTGCAATGTCAGAGGTAACAAAAATTCTCCTCTGGAGAGAAAGACACGTGGTGGCGCTGTTGGTAATCTTCATTCCGGGAGTAAACAACTGGGAAGCGGACTTCCTCAGCAGGCACGACCTCCATCCAGGAGAGTGGGGCCTTCACCCGCAGGTGTTCGAGTCCTTAACAAGTCAGTGAGGAATTCCACAGATAGACATGATGGCCTCTCGTCTCAACAAGAAGCTAAAGCGCTATTATTCCAGGTCGATGTACCCACAAGCAGTGGCGGTGTACGCTCTGGTGACGCCATGGGTTTACCAGATGGTATACGTGTTCCCACCTTTTCCACTAATCCCAAGAATTCTCAAGAGAATGACAAGGGAAAAGGTTCAAGCACTTCTCATTGCTCCAGATTGTCCGAGAAGGGCCTGGTATGCGGATCTACTGGAGTTGCTCCTGGAGGACCCGTGGCCTCTACCTCTGCGAGAGGATCTTCTGTAACAGGGGTCGTTTTGTCTATCAAGACTTACCGCTGATACGTTTGACGGCCTGGAAGTTGAACGTCAGATTTTAGCCCGGAAAGGCATTCCGAACAAGGTTATTCCAACCCTGATCCAAGCTAGGAAAGGGGTAACGTCTAAACATTACCACCGTATTTGGAAAAAATGTCTTGTAGTGTGAAAACAGGAAATTTCCTGCAGTGGAATTTCAACTGGAACATTTTCTCCTTTTTCTACAGTCAGGTGTGGATGTGGGCCTACATTTGGGCTTCTTGAAAGTCCAGATTTCGGCCTTGTCCATTTTCTTCCAGAAACAATTGGCTTCCCTCCCTGAGGTTCAGACATTCTTGAAGGGTATTCTGCACATCCAACCGCCCTTTACGCCTCCCACGGCATCTTGGGATCTTAATGTGGTATTGCAGTTTCTGCAATTGGACTGGTTTGTACTTTTACAGTAGGTTGACGTTAAGTTTCTTACGTGGAAGACTGTTACACTGTTGGCCTTGGCTTCCGCAAGGCGTGTGTCCGAAATGCGGGCGTTGTCTCACAAAAGCCCCTATTTGTTTTTTTATGAGGATAGAACTGAACTCCGAACTCGTCAGCAATTTCTTCCTAAGGTGGTGTCTGCGATTCATATCAACCAACCTATTGTGGTTATGGTGCTTACTGACACCTCTGCTACCTCAAAGTCCCTGGTTGTTTTGAGGGCTTTGAGGATCTACGTGTAGAGGACAGTTCGTCACAGAAAATCTGACTCGCTGTTTGTTCTCTATGATCCCAAGAAAATTGGGTGTCCTGCTTCAGAGCAGTCTATTGCTCGCTGGATCAAGCTTACTATCCAGCAGACTTATTCATCGGCAGGATTGCCGGTTCCTAAAGTACAGGCCCACTCTACTGGGTCAGTGGGTTCTTCCTGGGCGGCTGCCCGGTGTGTCTCGACTTTACAGCTCTGCTGAGCAGCTACTTGGTCAGAATCGAAAACGTTTGCCAAGTTCTACAAGTTCGATACTTTAACCAAACTGAAGATCCTCAGAGGCCAATCAGTCCTGCAGGAACCTCAGCACTCTCCCACCCAGTTTGGGAGCTTTGGTACATCTCCATGGTACTTTTGTGGACACCAGTATCCTCTAGGACGTAAGAGAAAATAGGATTTTAATACCTACCGGTAAATCCTTTTCTCTTAGTCCGTAGAGGATGCTGGGGACGCTTCAAGAACCATGGGGTATAGATGGGATCCGCAGGAGACATGGGCACTTTAAGACTTTGAAAGGGGTGTGAACTGGCTCCTCCCTCTATGCCCCGCCTCCAGACTCCAGTTATAGGAACTGTGCCCAGGGAGACGGACATTTCGAGGAAAGGATTTATTGTTAACTAAGGTGGGACATATACCAGCTCACACCTCAAACACGCTGTACAACATGGCATTTAACAGAAAACCAGTCAACGGCATGAACAACGTCAGTAACAGGCTGACTATAACGTAACACAACCTATAACTAATAACTGTAGTTAGAGTCCGCACTGGGACGGGCGGCCAGCATCCTCTACGGACTAAGAGAAAAGGATTTACCGGTAGGTATTAAAATCCTATTTTCTCATACGTCCTAGAGGATGCTGGGGACGCTTCAAGAACCATGGGGTTTATACCAAAGCTCTAGAACGGGCGGGAGAATGCGGATGACTCTGCAGCACCGATTGACCAAACATGAGGTCCTCATCAGCCAAGGTATCAAACTTGTAAAATTTCGCAAAAGTGTTTGAACTCGACCAAGTAGCTGCTCAGCAGAGTTGTAATGCCGCGGCTCTGCGGGCAGCCGCCCTGGATGAGCCCACTTTCCTGGTAGAGTGTGCCTTCACTGATTTCGGTAACGGCAATCCAGCCGTAGAATGAGCATGCTGAATCGTATTGCAGATCCAGTGCGCAATAGTCTGCTTTGAAGCAGGCGTTCCAATCTTGTTGGCAGCATACAGGATAAACAGAGCTTCCGTTTTCCTAAGTGGAGCCGTTCTGGCGACATATATCATCAAGGCCCTGACAACATCGAGAGATTTTGACTCATCGAAGGCGTCAGTAGCCACTGGTACCACAATAGGCTGGTTCATGTGAAACGATGAAACCACCTTTGGCAGAAATTGCTGACGAGTCAAAGACAAAGCCGCTAACTCACACACCCGCCTTGCGGATGCTAAGGCCAATAGCATGACCACTTTCCAAGTGAGAAATTTCAACTCAACCTTCTGTAAAGGTTCAAACCAATGTGATTGAAGAAAATGCAACACCACGTTTAGATCCCATGGTGCCACTGGGGGCATAAATGGAGGTTGGATGTGCAAAACTCCTTTCACGAAAGTCTGAACTTCTGGAAAGGAGGCCAATTGTTTCTAAAAGAAAACCGATAAGGCCGAAAATTGTACTTTAATCGAGCCTAACTTTAGACCCACATCCACACCTGCTTGCAGGAAATGGAGAAAACGCCCTAGCTGAAATTCTTCCGTAGGAGCCTTCTTGGATTTACACCAAGACACATATTTTCTCCAAATACGGTGATAATGTTTAGACGTTACTCCTTTTCTAGCCTGAAGAAGTGTGGGAATAACTTCACTGGGAATACCCTTTCGGGCTAGGATCCGGCGTTCAACCGCCAAGCCGTCAAACGTAGCCACGGTAAGTCATGGTACACGCACGGCCCCTGCTGTAACAGATCCTCTCGTAGAGGAAGAGGCCAGGGATCTCTTATGAGTAATTCCTGAAGATCTGGATACCAAGCCCTCCTTGGCAAGTCCGGAGCAATGAGGATCACCTGAACCTTTGTTCTTCTTACGATCTTTAGCACCTTTGGAATGAGTGGCAGCGGAGGAAACACGTACACCGACTGAAACACCCATGATGTTACCAGCGCGTCCACCGCTATTGCTTGAGGGTCCCTCGACCTGGAACAATATCTCTGAAGTTTCTTGTTGAGGCGAGACGCCATCATGTCTATTTGAGGAATTCCCCAAAGACTTGTCACTTCTGTGAAAACCTCTTGATGAAGACCCCACTCTCCTGGATGGAGATCGTGTCTGCTGAGGAAGTCTGCTTCCCAGTTGTCCACTCCTGGAATGAAGATCGCTGACAGAGCGCTTGTATGTCTTTCCGCCCAGCGGAGAACTTTTGTGGCCTCTGCCATTGCCGCCCTGCTCTTTGTTCCGCACTGGCGGTTCATGTGCGCTACTGCTGTTATATTGTCCGATTGTATTAGGACGGGCCGGTTGCGAAGAAGACGTTCCGCTTGAAGAAGGCAGTTGTAATTGGCCCTTAACTCCAGAACGTTTATGTGTAGACAAACTTCCTGGCTTGACCATTTTCCCTGGAAGGTTTCCCCCTGTGTGACTGCTCCCCAGCCTCTGAGACTTGCATCCGTGGTTACTAGGATCCAGTCCTGGATCGCGAACCTGCGTCCCTCTAGGAGGTGAGAGCTGTGCAGCCACCACAGGAGTGAGATTCTGGTCTTGGAGGATAGGATTATTTTCCGGTGTATGTGCAGATGGAATCCGGACCACTTGTCCAACAGGTCCCACTGAAACACCCTGGCATGGAATCTGCCAAATTGAATGGCCTCGTAGGCCGCCACCATCTTCCCCAGCAACCGAGTGCATTGATGAATTGATACTCTCACTGGTTTCAGAATTTGTTTGACCAAACTCTGAATTTCCAGAGCCTTCTCTTCTGGAAGAAAAACTCTCTGTAATTCCGTGTCCAGAATCATTCCCAAAAACAACAGCCGCTTCGTCGGATTCAACTGTGACTTCGGCAGGTTTAGGAGCCAACCATGTTGTTGCAGAACTGTCAGGGAGAGAGCAATCTCCTGCTCCAGCTTGTCTTTGGATCTCACCTCTATCAGGAGATCGTCCAGGTAAGGGATAATTGTGACTTCTAACCTGCGAAGGAGAACCATCATTTCCGCCATTACCTTGGTGAAAATCCTCGGAGCCGTGGATAGACCAAACGGCAGCATCTGAAATTGGTAATGACAATCCTAAGTAGAAAACCGCAGGTAAGCCTGATGCGGAGGATATATATGGGGATGTGCAAGTAGGCATCCTTTATGTCGGCCGACACCATGAAATCCCCTTCCTCGAGACTGGAGATCACTGCTTGGAGAGATTCCATCTTGAATTTTCTTAGGTACAGATTGAGGGATTTTAGGTTCAGACTTGGTCTGACCGAGCCGCCCGGCTTCGGGACCACAAACAGGCTTGAGTAAAAGCCTTCTCCCTGTTGTGCCGGGGGAACCCTGACAATGACTTGATTCCGACACAACTTTTGTATTGTATCGCACACTACCTCCCTGTTCGGAAGAGAAGCTGGTAAGGCTGATTTGAAAAAACGTCGAGGGGGTACGTCTTGAAACTCCAGTTTGTACCCCTGGGACACTATTTCTAGAATCCACGGGTCTAGGGCCGAACGACCCCAGAAATTACTGAAAAGCTTGAGACATGCCCCCACCGGTGCGGACTCCCGTAGAGGAGCAGAAGCCGGGGAGGACTTCTGCTCCTGAGAACCTGCCACGGCCGGAGATCTTTTACCTTTTCCTCTTCCTCTATTAGCAAGGAAGGAATAACCGCTTCCTTTTTTGTATTTATTTGGCCGAAAGGACTGCATCTGCAAGTGGTGAGCTTTCTTTTGTTGTGGAGGAACATAACGACTTACCCGCGGTAGCCGTAGATACCAACTCAGCGAGACCTTCACCAAACACCACACCACCTTTATACGGTAGAGACTCCAGCATCAGCATTCCATTGATGAATCCACATTGCTCTCCTAGCTGAGACTGCCATGGCATTTGCCCTTGATCCCAAGAGGCCAATATCTCTCGCCATTTCCTTTAAGTAGGCTGCAGCATCCCTGATATAACCTAGCGTTAAAAGGATGGTATCCCTATCCAGGGTATCTATATCAGATGACAAGTTATCTGCCCACTTCTCGATAGCACTACTCACCCACGCAGATACAATAGCTGGTCTGAGTAATGTACCTGTGGTGACGTAAATGGATTTTAGCGTATTTTCCTGTCTACGATACACAGGGACCTTAAGGGCTGCAGTGTCAGGAGAAGGTAAAGTCACCTTTTTAGACAACCGTGACAGCGCCTTGTCTACAATGGGAGGTGATTCCCACTTCTCTCTATCCCCAGAGGGGAACAGATACGCCATTTGAATCCTTTTGGGAATCAGAAACTTTCTGTCAGGATTTTCACACATTTTTTCAAAAAGGGCATTCAGTTCATGAGAGGGAGTAAACGTTACCTCAGGTTTCTTTTCCTTAAACATACAGACCCTAGTATCAGGAACAGCAGGGTCCTCGGGGATATGCAACACGTCTTTTATTGCCACAATCATGTACTGAATGCTCTTTGTGAATTTTGGGTCTAATCTGGTATCACTATAGTCGACACTGAAGTCAGTGTCCGTGTCGGTATCTGTGTCTGCTAACTGAGCAAACTAACGTTTGTGACCCCGAGGGGGTCTGGACCTGTGATAACACATCCTCCACAGATTTTTTCCATACCTGGTTCTTAGACTCAGATTTATCTAATCTCTTATTAATAAGAGCCACATTCGCATTCAAAGCATTCAACACATTTACCCAGTCAGGAGTCGGCGGTGCCGACAGGGTCACTCCCACAGCCGTTTCTGCCCCCAACAGTCTCCTCCTGGGAAGAGCACTCCGCCTCAGACATGCCGACACACCTGTACCGACACCCACAGACACACTGCGCCAAAAGGGGAACAGACCCACAGTAAAGCCTGAGAACATGGGGAGAAGAATTGGCTGCGCTTGTAATGTGGCCAAAAAAAAAAACCAACCTGGTTAATGGAGAGCTGACAAACACAAAAATGATAATAAAAATTGTTTATTTAAAATATAAATATACCAATGAAATTAGCACAATATCCTGAAATATTGATTATATAGGTGTACTCTGAGCTGACCCTAAATATCAAACAACAAGTAGCAGCATTGATACAATTATTAGATGATTATGAGAGAAAGTTATAACAATAATGTAACAAACATGTGGCTTCTCACTGAGATCAATCATTCACAGAATTCATGAGATTAATATTATCTAGGAGTACAGAGGCAGCATGTACTCCGAGAAATAGGAGAGTCCCAACAGCAAATGGTTTAGCTTGAGGAAAAATGATTAGCTTATCTCTTAAGGGCTATTTGTACCGGGCGTCCCCGGTAAGATCCAGTAATGCCCTTTTGATGGATAAATGATTCTAGCAGACTGCCCTAATGGGAGCTATTCCCGTATGCTGGGAAATAGCTCTGCTTTAACCGGCTTTATTTCCAGGGATCTCCCGTGAGCTGGTAGAAATCCTTTAAAGTGCCCACTTACGTGCAGTTAGGAGTAACAGGTCCCTTGCCGTTAATTGCTTAATTAGCAGAGCAGAAAGTACTTGCCGTGCAGCGAAGTTTTTCCAGAATGGGCAGGTGTGAAGAGATGAATGAGCACACTGGAGCTGAAGTGTCCGTGCTCGGCAACCGCCGCTGGCAGCAGGGGAAAGCCGCTCAGTGAGAAGCGCTGATCGGAGCCGTCCGTAGTGGATGCTTGAAATGCCGGAGTTCAATGGGTCAGCAATCAGAGGGATGGTGGGAGGAGCCTAACGCGTTTCGTCACGATTACGTGACTTTTTCAGTAAAGCCTGTCAGAGAAACACAGAGGGAGTTTGCCAGCTCACAACCCAGCGCCTGTCCCGGTTCTGAAACCTTAATATATAATGCCTCAGACCCTGCAGCGCTTTATAATCACTTAATTTACCACCAAATTTGCTGTGCCCCCCCCCCCGCCCCCCGTTTTGCACCGTTACTTGTATATAGCAGTGGTGAGGAAAGACCAGCGTCTGCAGCTCTGGAGAGAAAATGGCGCTGATGAGAGCTGTGAGGGCTAAGCCCCGCCCCCTTCATGGCACGCTTCAGCCCGCTCTTTTTTTAAACAAATAATGCTGGCGGGGGTACGAATTTAGTGTCAAGGCACTTCAATTTCACTCTGCCAGCCTGAAGAGGTTTCTAATGCTGCCCAGGGCGCGCCCTGCAGTGCCGCTGTGTATGGGAGCATCGCACGCAGCGCGATCGTTGTGCGGTACCTCAGAAGCAGTCACTGAAGTCTTCTACTCACCTGTCTTCTGACTTCTGGCTCTGCAAGGGGGGTGATGGCGGGCTCTGGGAGTGAACCCCTAGGCGTACCTAGTGTTCCAAACCCTCAGGAGCTAATGGTGTCCTGTAGCCAAGAAGCAGAGCATTTAAACTCCCTAGAAGTAGGTCTGACTTCTCTCCCCTAAGTCCCACGATGCAGGGAGACCATTGCCAGCAGCCTCCCTGAAAATAAAAAACCTAACAAAGTCTTTTCCGAGAAACTCAGTAGAGCTCCTCAGCTGTGCATCCAGTCTGCCTGGGCACAGATTCTAAACTGGAGTCTGGATGAGGGGCATAGAGGGAGGAGCCAGTTCACACCCCTTTCAAAGTCTTACACTGCCCATGTCTCCTGCGGATCCCATCTATACCCCATGGTTCTTGAAGCGTCTCCAGCATCCTCTAGGACATATGCGAAAATAGGATTTTAATTACCTACCAGTAAATCCTTTTCTACACACAATACTCCATAATGACAACGTGAAATAAGTTTTTTTTAGATTTTTGCAAATTTATAAAAAAAAATAAAGAAATCACATGTACATGAGTATTCACAGCATTTTCCATGAAGCTCAAAATTGAGCTCAGGTGCATCCTGTTCCCACTGATCATCCATGAGATGTTCCTACAGCTTAATTGGAGTCCACCTGTGGTAAATTCAGTGGGTTGGACATGATTTGGAAAGACACACACCTGTCTATATAAGGTCCCACACTTGACAGTGCATGTATGAGCACAAACCAAGCATAAAATCAAAAGAATTGTCTGTAGACCTCAGAGACAGGCACAAATCCCGGGAAGGGTACAGAAAAATATCTGCTGCTTTGAAGGTCCCAATGAACACAGCGGCATCCATCATCCATAAATAGAAGAAGTTCGCAACCACCAGGACTCCTCCTAGAGCTGAACTAAACTAAATTAAACTGAGCGATCGGGAGAGAAGGGCCCTAGTCAGGGAGGTGACCAAGAACTTGATGGTCACTCTCCGAGAGCTACAGCATTCTTCTGTGGACAGAGGAGAACCTTCCAGAAGGACAACCATCTCTACAGCAATCCACCAATCAAGCCTCTATGGTAGAGTGGCCAGAAGGAAGCCACTCCTTAGTAAAAAACACATGGTAGCCCGCCTGGAGTATGCCAAAATGCACCCGAAGGACTCTCAGACCATGAGAAATAAAATTCTCTGGTCTGATTAGACAAAGATTGAACTCTTTGGTGTGAATGCCAGTCGTCATGTTTGGAGGAAATCAAGCACCACTGATCAGGCCAATACCATCCCTACAGTAAAGCATGGTGGTGGCAGCATCATGCTGTGGGTATGTTTATCAGGATAAAGGGAAAGATGAATGCAGCAATATACAGAGACTTCCTGGATGAAAACCTGCTCCAGAGCGCTCTTGACCTCACACTGGGGCGACGGTTCATCTTTCAGCAGGACAACGACGCTAAGCACACAGATATCAAAGGAGTGGTTTCAGGACAACTCTGTGAATGTCCTTGAGTGGTCCAGCCAGAGCCCAGACCTCAATCCGATTAAACAGCTCTGGAGAGATCTGAAAATGGTTGTGCACCGACGCTTACCATCCAACCTGATGGAGCTTGAGAGGTGCTGCAAAGAGGAATGGGTGAGACTGCCCAAAGATAGTTGTGCCAAGTTTGTGGCACCATATTCAAAAAAAGACTTGAGGCTGTAATTGCTGCCAAAGGTGCATCAACAAAGTATTGAGCAAAGGCTGTGCATACTTATGTACATGTGATTTCTTAGTTTTTTATTTTTTTATAAATTAGCAAATATGTAAAAAAAAAAATTTTCTCACGTTGTCATTATGGGGTATTGTGTGTAGAATTTGGAGGGGAAAAACACATTTATTCCATATTGGAATAAGGCTGTAACATAACAAAATGTTGAAAAAGTGAAGTACTGTGAATACTTTCCGGATGCACTGTACAGTACTAGCAGCCAGTCGCATGCTATTGGTTCTGCTTAAAGAGGACAAAAAGGTTTTAAATAGATTAGTATATATTACAGGATGCCTCTCCATTTTCTTGAAACCTAGATTGTCTGTCTTCGCTATTAATTAGCAGTTTTATAGTTTATTGTGGATTGGTTAGGGGCCACATAGAAACAAATTACACCTTAAAGTACCCAGGCACCTTTGCCTCCAGTGTAGATGTTACCTACATGTACATGTAGGAAAGCAATTTGGTTCTTTACATTTCACACTACTTATAAGGCTGACATTAAAGTCCTGTTCCTGTTGATCTTAACAGTTTGCAGTCTCATCTTTTTCTGCAATGGACTGTCCGTCTCAGTCATGCACAGCAGGAGCCCCCAGATAACTGCTTCCACTGCCGTGACAGACTGGACACACAATAGTCGATCACTGACGAATGATGGGTCCAACGTTGTTTTAGTGAGGCTGCTTGTACTATTGAATTCTATACAAGTTCTTTTTATATAGAAGCAACCTGAAGCACATACGATTTTAGTGTGGACTTACTTCAAAAAACTCACAAGAAGTTTCCCTGGGCAGAGAACAGCTATAAAATATTCTCCCTTTGTTCTCTCCATCCTTCCTCACAACACGAAGAGCAGAGGGGCGATTATGCTTCCTGCACAGGGGGCTGCTCAGATTCAGCTCAGAGTTGGCCCCTGTCCCGTTAACTTGAGGTGAACTGTAAAAGAAAGTCAAATAAGTAGCAGTAACTTGTGCAATTCCATAGACTACTACTTAGTTACACGTTCAGTCACCTGCCTTGACTACAGCTACAGATTAAATAGTGCACATTGTGATGTAAAGGCCGACACCACATGGACAATCTAGTTTCAGTTATCTTAATGTGACACTGCCAATCTTTAAAAAAAAAATAAAAAAAAATGCAATGGTTCTTTTCGAGTGGAACTGAGGAAGGGGGAAGAAGAGGCATAGTAGTTGGGAATCAGTTTGTAGTTATCCCTACAGCAAAGTGGTTCAAAAACCTACTGTAGCTGCACTTTGTGCTGACAGGTGCACTCTCTATGAGCTTATTGTCATGAGTGCTAGTAGCCAAAGTAATTTCTTACATTTTAGGCACTTCATATTGCATCATTTTTTATTTTTTTTTTATTTTTTTTTTATTAAATTGGATATTCAGTTCAGGCAAATGAACAAGCCACAATGAAGTCTAAAATCAATAAACCACAGATGAAAAGCAAAGTTTTTTTGTTTTTTTTAATGCCCTTCACCTAAACCCTTTTCTTTTCAATAAACTCGGAAAAAGCCATACACTATTTCTTTGAAGTTAAAAAGGTTAACAGACATGAGTGAAATTTTTGTAAATGTTCACCCTGACATTTTGCACGTTTTATTGGTAAAATTTGACTGTTTCTGGTCCTACCCAAAAGCACAACATATATGAGAAATCATGGTCCCTTAACATGCAACTTGTATTCATATGCATATGTAACAATTGCAGAATGGTAAAGCAAAACGTAATGATAGTATTGCTGGAATGTACAACTTTGCAAAGCAGTTTGTGCCGCCATTAAACTATTTTTGTTATATTTTGCTTATGTCGTTTTGGTAAGCAGCAATAAAAAGATAATTGGAATATTTTATTTTAAAATCTTAAATTCATTTGTAAACAGTAATGAAGTTTGATTATATTCAAATTAACGTTGAGTCGTGTTGTACTCGTCATAAACACAGGCTAGTTTGTAATATGCTAGAACAATTTATTTTTCAATATTGGTTTCACATTATATGGTTTAAATATATATATGAGGTTCACACCAGTGTCCTAAATAAATAATACCTACATGAGGAGTTATTTGCACTGAAGGAAAACATAGAAATCACTTTCTGTGATTCTGTCACAGGAAAAACAAAGTGGCATCTTTGCTAGCCAATTAAACAGCCACATTGTTCTAATGTCACTGCACAAGATGTGGGACGGAGAAATTGTATTAACAAGGATCAAAGTAGGTGAAGGAAGAGACAATTTACTTTTTTTCAGTTACTATTATATCAACTGGAAGAACAGACTAAAACGTTGAAAAATTGCATTCCCTTACAGTAACTCATTCAAAGCAGAGATCACTTTTTATCCTGTACATTTTGGTACTAACCAATTTAAATGTAGTAGTTGGAGTGAGATTATTAGTTCCAGCTTTATAATAAGATTTTACTTACCGGTAAATCTATTTCTCGTAGTCCGTAGTGGATGCTGGGGACTCCGTAAGGACCATGGGGATAGACGGGCTCCGCAGGAGACATGGGCACTTTAAGAAAGAATTTAGGATCTGGTGTGCTCTGGCTCCTCCCTCTATGCCCCTCCTCCAGACCTCAGTTAGAGAAACTGTGCCCAGAAGAGCTGACAGTACAAGGAAAGGATTTTGGTAATCCAGGGCAAGATTCATACCAGCCACACCAATCACACCGTATAACTTGTGATAAACTTACCCAGTTAACAGTATGAAAAACAACAGAGCATCAGGTCAACCCTGATGCAACCATAACATAACCCTTATTGAAGCAATAACTATATACAAGTATTGCAGAAGAATTCTTGGGACTTGGGACGGGCGCCCAGCATCCACTACGAGAAATAGATTTACCGGTAAGTAAAATCTTATTTTCTCTAACGTCCTAGTGGATGCTGGGGACTCCGTAAGGACCATGGGGATTATACCAAAGCTCCCAAACAGGCGGGAGAGTGCGGATGACTCTGCAGCAACGATTGAGCAAACACAAGGTCCTCCTCAGCCAGGGTATCAAACTTGTAGAACTTTACAAAAGTGTTTGAACCTGACCAAGTAGCCGCTCGGCAAAGCTGTAATGCATACAGGATAAACAAAGACTCTGTTTTCCTGACCCTAGCCATTCTGGCTACATAAACTTTCAAAGCCCTGACCACATCAAGCAACTCGGAATCCTCCAAGTCAGTAGTAGCCACAGGCAACACAATAGGTTGGTTTATATGAAAGGATGAAACCACTTTCGGCAGAAATTGTGGACGGGTCCGCAATTCTGCTCTATCCGCATGGAAAACCAGATAGGGGCTTTTATGTGACAAAGCCGCCAACTCTGACACACGCCTAGCTGAAGCCAAGGCTAATAGCATGACCACCTTCCACGTGAGATATTTCAACTCCACCGTTTTGAGTGGTTCAAACCAGTGGGGTTCCAGGAAACTCAACACCACGTTAAGATCCCAAGGTGCCACTGGAGGCACAAAAGGGGGCTGAATATGCAGCACTCCCTTTATAAACGTCTGAACTTCAGGTAGAGAAGTCAATTCCCTTTGAAAGAAAATTGATAGGGCCGAAATCTGGACCTTAATGGAACCCAATTTTAGGCCCAAATTCACTCCTGACTGTAGGAAGTGAAGGAAACGGCCCAGCTGGAATTCCTCCGTAGGGGCATTTCTGGCCTCACACCAAGCAACATATTTTCGCCATATACGGTGATAATGTTGAGCTGTCACATCCTTCCTAGCCTTTATAAGCGTAGGAATGACCTCATCCGGAATGCCTTTCTCTGCTAGGATCCGGCGTTCAACCGCCATGCCGTCAAACGCAGCCGCGGTAAGTCTTGGAACAGACAGGGCTCCTGTTGCAACAAGTCCTGTCTTAGAGGAAGAGGCCACGGGTCCTCTGTGAGCATTTCTTGCAGATCTGGATACCAAGTCCTTCGTGGCCAATCTGGAACAGAGTATTGTTCGCACTCCTCTTTTTCTTATTATTCTCAGCACCTTGGTTATGAGAGGAAGAGGAGGAAATACATAGACCGACTGGAACACCCACGGTGTCACCAGGGCGTCTACAGCTATCGCCTGAGGGTCTCTTGACCTGGCGCAATACCTCTGTAGTTTTTTGTTAAGGCGGGATGCCATCATGTCCACCTGTGGCAGTTCCCACCGACTTGCAATCTGTGCGAAGACTTCCTGATGAAGCCCCCACTCTCCCGGGTGGAGGTCGTGTCTGCTGAGGAAGTCTGCTTCCCAGTTGTCCACTCCCGGGATGCACACTGCTGACAGTGCGCTTACGTGATTTTCCGCCCAGCGAAGAATTCTGGTGGCTTCCGCCATCGCCACCCTGCTCCTTGTGCCGCCTTGTCGGTTTACATGAGCCACTGCGGTGATGTTGTCTGACAATCAGAACCGGTTGGTCGCGAAGCAGGGTCTCCGCTTGACGTAGGGCGTTGTATATGGCCCCTAGTTCCAGGATGTTGATGTGAAGGCAAGTCTCCTGACTTGACCACAGACCTTGGAAATTTCTTCCCTGTGTGACTGCTCCCCACCCTCGGAGGCTTGCATTCGTGGTCACCAGGACCCAGTCCTGAATGCCGAATCTGCGGCCCTCGAGAAGGTGAGCACTCTGCAGCCACCACAGGAGAGACACCCTGGCCCTGGGGGATAGGGTGATTAACCGATGCATCTGAAGATGTGATCCGGACCACTTGTCCAGTAAGTCCCATTGAAAGGTCCTTGCATGGAACCTGCCGAAGGGAATGACCTCGTATGATGCCACCATCTTTCCCAGGACTCGAGTGCAGTGATGCACTGACACCTGTTTTGGTTTAAATAGGTTCCTGACCAGTGTCATGAGTTCGTGATCTCTCTCTATCGGGAGATAAACCCTTTTCTGGTCTGTGTCTAGAATCATGCCTAGGAAAGGCAGACGAGTCGTAGGAACCAACTGCGACTTTGGAATATTTAGAATCCAGCCGTGTTGCCGTAACACTTCCAGAGAAAGTGCTTCGCTGATCATCAACTGCTCTCTTGATCTCGCTTTTATGAGGAGATCGTCCAAGTATGGGATAATTGTGACCCCTTGCTTCCGCAGGAGCACCATCATTTCCACCATTACCTTGGTAAATATTCTCGGAGCAGTGGAGAGACCAAACGGCAACGTCTGAAATTGGTAATGACAATCCTGTACCACATATCTGAGGTACGCCTGATGAGGTGGATAAATGGGGACATGAAGGTATGCATCCTTTATGTCCCGAGACACCATAAAATCCCCCCCTTCCAGGCTTGCAATGACCGCTCTCAGCGATTCCATCTTGAACTTGAACCTTCTCAGGTACATGTTCAGGGATTTTAAATTCAATATGGGTCTGACCGAACCGTCCGGCTTCGGGACTACAAACATGGTCGAATAATAACCCCTTCCTTGTTGAAGGAGGGGAACCTTGACCACCACCTGTTGAAGATACAATTTGTGAATTGCAGTTAGCACTATTTCCCTCTCGTGGGGGGAAACTGGCAGGGCCGATTTGAGGTATCGGTGAGGGGGCATCTCTTCGAATTCCAGCTTGTATCCCTGAGACACAATATCTATTGCCCAGGGATCCAACTGGGAGTGAACCCACCTGTGGCTGAAATTTCGAAGACGTGCCCCCACCGGGCCTAGCTCCGCCTGTGGAGCCCCAGCGTCATGCAGTGGATTTTGTGGAAGCCGGGGAGGACTTCTGTTCCTGGGAACTAGCTGTGTTGTGCAGCTTCTTTCCTCTGCCCCTGCCTCTGGCAAGAAAGGACGCACCTCGGACTTTCTTGTTTTTCTGTGAACGAAAGGACTGCATTTGATAATACGGTGCTCTCTTAGGCTGTGAGGAAACATATGGCAAAAAATTTGACTTTCCAGCAGTAGCTGTGGAGACCAGGTCCGAGAGACCCTCCCCAAATAATTCCTCACCCTTGTAAGGTAAAACCTCCATATGCATTTTTGAGTCGGCATCACCTGTCCATTGCAGAGTCCACAGGTCCCTCCTGGCAGAAATTGACATAGCATTTATTCTAGAACCCAGTAGACTAATGTCTTTGAGCATCCCTCATATATAGGACAGCGTCTTTAATATGCCCCAAGGTCAACAATATAGTATCCTTGTCTAAGGTATCAAATTCCTCAGATAAGGTATCCGTCCATGCTGCTACAGCACTACACACCCAGGCCGACGCGATCGCCGGCCTCAGCAAGGTACCCGAATGTGTATAAATGGACTTCAGGGTAACCTCCTGTTTTCGATACGCAGCATCTTTGAGGGCAGCCGTATCCTGTGACGGCAGGGCTACCTTCTTGGATAAGCGTGTTAAAGCTTTGTCCACCTTAGGGGAGGATTCCCAGCGTAACCTGTCCGTTGGTGGGAAAGGATACGCCATGAGAATCCTTTTGGAGATCTGCAGTTTTCTATCTGGAGATTCCCAAGCCTTTTCACATAACTCATTTAGTTCGTGTGAGGGGGGAAAGGTTACCTCCGGCTTCTTTTCCCCATACATATGTACCCTCTTGTCAGGGACTGGGGTTTCCTCAGTGATGTGCAACACATCCTTAATTGCTATAATCATATAACGGATGGATTTAGCCAATTTAGGCTGTAACTTTGCATCATCGTAATCGACACTGGAGTCAGAATCCATGTCGGTATCTGTGTCAACAATTTGGGATAGTGGGCGCTTCTGAGACCCTGACGGCCTCTGCGACATAGGATCAGGCACGGGATGAGGCCCTGACTGTCCTGAGGCTTCAGCTTTTTCTAACCTTTTATGCAAGGAATTAACATTATCATTTAAAACCTTCCACATATCCATCCAATCAGGTGTCAGCGCCGTCGGCGGAGACACCACATTCATCTGCTCCCGCTCTGCTTCCACATAGCCTTCCTCGTCAAACATGTCGACACAAGCGTACCGACACACCACACACACAGGGAATGCCCTCTTTGAAGACAGTTCCCCCACAAGGCCCTTTGGAGAGACAGAGAGAGAGTATGCCAGCACACACCCCAGCGCTATATAACCCAGGAATAACACAGTAACTTAATGTTAACCCAGTAGCTGCTGTTTGTATTGATTTTTGCGCCTAATTATGTGCCCGCCCTCTCTTTTTACCCTCTTCTACCGTGTATCTGCAGGGGAAAGCCTGGGGAGCTTCCTCTCAGCGGAGCTGTGGAGAAAAAATGGCGCTGGTGAGTGCTGAGGAAGAAGCCCCGCCCCCTCGACGGCGGGCTTCTGTCCCGCTTAAATATGCATTTTTTTGGCTGGGGCTCATACATATATACAGTGCCCAACTGTATATATGTGTACTTTTGCCAAACGAGGTCCATATGCTGCCCAGGGCCCCCCCTCCTGCGCCCTTACAGTGACCGGAGTATGTGAGGTGTGTGGGAGCAATGGCGCACAGCTGCAGTGCTGTGCGTTACCTCAGTGAAGAACTGAGTCTTCTGCCGCCGATTTCGAAGTCTTCTTGCTTCTCATACTCACCCGGCTTCTGTCTTCCGGCTCTGCGAGGGAGACGGCGGCGCGGCTCTGGGATCGGACGGCGAGGGTGAGATCCTGCGTACGATCCCTCTGGAGCTAATGGTGTCCAGTAGCCTAAGAAGCAGGACCTAGCTTCAGAGAGTAGGGCTGCTTCTCTCCCCTCTCCAACGATGCAGGGAGTCTGTTGCCAGCAGAGCTCCCTGAAAATAAAAAACCTAAAACAAAATACTTTCTCTCCGCAAACTCAGGAGAGCTCACTGAAAAGCACCCAGCTCGCTCTGGGCACAGTATCAAACTGAGGAGGGGCATAGAGGGAGGAGCCAGAGCACACCAGATCCTAAATTCTTTCTTAAAGTGCCCATGTCTCCTGTGGAGCCCGTCTATCCCCATGGTCCTTACGGAGTCCCCAGCATCCACTAGGACATTAGAGAAATGTATTTAGTGTAATGAAATCCATTTAGAATTGTTGAATTACCGGTAACAATTTAAAAACAAAAATCTGGTAGGTGAAAACATAATCCCTACATCCCACCTCTCTCCTTTAGGCTTTTCAAAATGTATTCAATACACCCTCACAGCAATAGAATAACATTTAAGTACAACTGTTGGGTCTGTAAGCTTTAATATTTTATGGTACATGGGTGTTTTTACACAAGTCTTTGTTTTCACTTTGGAGCATACAAAACTGGGCTTTGATCAATTATTATGGGAAAAGAAATATCTACAGCTATGTAAAACTACAGCTTGTTTACGCTATGAAAAGTTCTGCACCCACTAACAATTAAAAGGCTGGATTAACCTTTTGCCTATAAAAACTAGCTACCTGGTAAACCTACATGTTCCCCAATACACCTCTGCGAGTCTACGGAAAATTTGTATTTTCTTACATGCATAAGACTTGAAGGAAAAGCCAACCCTGGTCCTCGAGAGCCACCAATAGTTCTTGTTTTCCAGGCCACATGTGGATCTGCAGAATGTGTCGGTTAGGAATGAAAGCACAACATATGTTTAAAAATGTGGCAGTGAAGCGGGACACACACTATACAATTATCTGGCAGATCGGCAAGATCTGGCTGGTTGGAATGAAAATCTGGTAATGGATGAGAGCAAATGACAATTATCCATTTGCTCCTAAACACTGGAAAACAGGCAAAAATTGTTGTTCATACAAATTGGTTAATTACGTGATTTAATCAATTTGTCTGAACGGCAGTTTTGTCCGCTTGCCTGTGTTCGGGAGCAAATGGTGGATTGTCATCTGCTCTCATCCATTACCAGATTGTCATTCCAACCAGCCAGATCTGGCAGATGATCTGCCAGATAACTGTATAGTGTATGCCCAGCTTTAGTAATGACTACACCTGTACACCAGCTAGGTGGTCGGAAAACGTGAACAGCTAGTAGCTCTCGAGAACCGGGCTGGCTACACCTGCATAACAGCGTCATAATGTGTACATTGTCCATAGGCAAATAACCCCTAAATGGGTTCAACCATTGAGATAATGTTTCTTTCATCTGTGACATAGGGCATGCAGCCTTCAGCAGATCTCTAAGGCCGTCTGGACTAAAATGTACCTGTTTAATAATTCACAGAGCAGCATAACCATATACACACTCAAATATTTAATCATGAAGTATTTAATGTGTTACTGATCAACAAGTCAATTTGCATATTAAGGCAATAAGAATTAATGGTTAATGTATACAATGCATTCTTTTGGATATATTGCATCACACAACAAAAGGGCTGCATCCACTGTGTGCTGGAGACAGACGCACTATACAAAACAGTATGTACAATAAAGAAATTACCTAATGGGGGAGCTAACAATTCTATTTGGTACTGTATGGTCAGTCTTATGTTTCTTCAGTTGGTGAATCAATGAGCAAGTGCCAGCATTTGTATTACCGTCCACGGCATTTAAAGGTGTCCACTGATCATTTTCACTGATTCTTCTCTTATTGGAGGCACTGTGCATGTTACTGTAATTGTTACTGATGGATATCTCTGCAGGCTGTTCTGTACTGGTACTGCTTTTTGAACTGAAGTCACTTAGTACCAAAGTCGTATGCCCAAAAGATGTTTTCCTGTTTATCTTCACTTCAGAGACGGGTTTTCCAAAACTGTTACATGGATACTTGACTAGGTCAGTGTCACAGCTGACATTTTCATTTGTTAAAACTTGAATGAGAAAAAGGGAACAAACAAAAAAAAATAAAGAGATTTATCCAAATGACTCTAAAATAAGATTTTACTTACCGATAAATCTATTTCTCATAGTCCGTAGTGGATGCTGGGACTCCGTAAGGACCATGGGGAACAGCGGCTCCGCAGGAGACAGGGCACAAAATAAAAGCTTAAGGATCAGGTGGTGTGCACTGGCTCCTCCCCCCATGACCCTCCTCCAAGCCTCAGTTAGGATACTGTGCCCGGACGAGCGTACATAATAAGGAAGGATATTGAATCCCGGGTAAGACTCATACCAGCCACACCAATCACACCGTACAACTTGTGATCTGAACCCAGTTAACAGTATGATAAACAATAATAACCCGAATTTTTGTAACAATAACTATATACAAGTATTGCAGACAATCCGCACTAGGGATGGGCGCCCAGCATCCACTACGGACTATGAGAAATAGATTTATCGGTAAGTAAAATCTTATTTTCTCTGACGTCCTAGTGGATGCTGGGACTCCGTAAGGACCATGGGGATTATACCAAAGCTCCCAAACGGGCGGGAGAGTGCGGATGACTCTGCAGCACCGAATGAGAGAACTCCAGGTCCTCCTCAGCCAGGGTATCAAATTTGTAGAATTTAGCACACGTGTTTGCCCCTGACCAAGTAGCTGCTCGGCAAAGTTGTAAAGCCGAGACCCCTCGGGCAGCCGCCCAAGATGAGCCCACTTTCCTTGTGGAATGGGCTTTTACTGATTTTGGCTGTGGCAATCCTGCCACAGAATGTGCAAGCTGAATTGTACTACAAATCCAACGAGCAATCGTCTGCTTAGAAGCAGGAGCACCCAGTTTGTTAGGTGCATACAGGATAAACAGCGAGTCAGATTTTCTGACTCCAGCCGTCCTGGAAACATATATTTTCAAGGCCCTGACAACGTCAAGCAACTTAGAGTCCTCTAAGTCCCTGGTAGCCGCAGGTACCACAATAGGTTGGTTCATGTGAAATGCAGAAACCACCTTAGGTAGAAATTGAGGACGAGTCCTCAATTCCGCCCTGTCAGAATGAAAAATTAAGTAAGGGCTTTTATATGATAAAGCCGCCAATTCTGACACACGCCTGGCTGAAGCCAAGGCTAACAGCATCGACACCTTCCATGTGAGATATTTTAAGTCCACAGTGGAAAGTGGTTCAAACCAATGTGACTTTAGAAAACTCAACACCACATTGAGATCCCAAGGTGCCACTGGAGGCACAAAAGGAGGCTGTATGTGCAGCACCCCTTTTACAAATGTCTGAACTTCAGGTACTGAAGCCAGTTCTTTTTGGAAGAAAATCGACAGGGCCGAAATTTGAACCTTAATGGACCCTAATTTTAGGCCCATAGACAGTCCTGTTTGCAGGAAATGAAGGAAACGACCCAGTTGAAATTCCTCTGTAGGGGCCCTCTTGGCCTCACACCACGCAACATATTTACGCCAAATGCGGTGATAATGTTTTGCGGTTACGTCCTTCCTGGCTTTGACCAGAGTAGGAATGACTTCTTCTGGAATGCCTTTTTCCCTCAGGATCCGGCGTTCAACCGCCATGCCGTCAAACGCAGCCGCGGTAAGTCTTGAAACAGACAAGGCCCCTGCAGTAGCAGGTCCTGTCTTAGAGGTAGAGGCCACGGTTCGTCCGTGAGCATCTCTTGAAGTTCCGGGTACCAAGTCCTTCTTGGCCAATCCGGGACCACGAGTATAGTTCTTACTCCTCTCCTTCTTATGATTCTCAGTACTTTTGGTATGAGAGGCAGAGGAGGGAACACATACACTGACTGGTACACCCACGGCGTTACCAGAGCGTCCACTGCTATTGCCTGAGGGTCCCTTGACCTGGCGCAATATCTGTCCAGTTTTTTGTTTAGACGTGACGCCATCATGTCCACCTTTGGTTTTTCCCAACGGTTTACAATCAGGTGGAAGACTTCTGGGTGAAGTCCCCACTCTCCCGGGTGAAGGTCGTGTCTGCTGAGAAAGTCTGCTTCCCAGTTGTCCACTCCCGGAATGAACACTGCTGACAGTGCTATCACATGATTTTCCGCCCAGCGAAGAATCCTTGCAGCTTCTGCCATTGCCCTCCTGCTTCTCGTGCCGCCCTGTCTGTTTACGTGGGCGACTGACGTGATGTTGTCCGATTGGATCAACACCGCCTGACCCTGAAGCAGAGGTTTTGCTTGACTTAGGGCATTGTAAATGGCCCTTAGTTCCAGAATGTTTATATGAAGAGATGTTTCCATGCTTGACCACAAGCCCTGGAAATTCCTTCCCTGTGTGACTGCTCCCCAGCCTCTCAGGCTGGCATCCGTGGTTACCAGGATCCAATCCTGAATGCCAAATCTGCGGCCCTCTAGTAGATGAGCACTCTGCAGCCACCACAGGAGAGACACCCTTGTCCTTGGCGACAGGGTTATCCGCTGATGCATCTGCAGATGCGATCCGGACCATTTGTCCAGTAGATCCCACTGAAATGTTCTTGCATGGAATCTTCCGAATGGAATCGCTTCGTAAGAAGCCACCATTTTTCCCAGGACCCTCGTGCACTGATGCACTGAGACCTGGCCTGGTTTTAGGAGGTTCCTGACTAGCTCGGATAACTCCCTGGCCTTCTCCTCCGGGAGAAACACCTTCTTCTGGACTGTGTCCAGAATCATTCCTAGGAACAGTAGACGTGTCGTTGGAATCAGCTGCGATTTTGGAATATTTAGAATCCACCCGTGCTGACGTAACACTACCTGAGATAGTGCTACTCCGACTTCTAACTGTTCCCTGGATCTTGCCCTTATCAGGAGATCGTCTAAGTAAGGGATAATTAAAATGCCTTTTCTTCGTAGAAGAATCATCATTTCGGCCATTACCTTGGTAAAGACCCGAGGTGCCGTGGACAATCCAAACGGCAGCGTCTGAAACTGATAATGACAGTTTTGTACTACAAACCTGAGGTACCCTTGGTGAGAAGGGTATATTGGGACGTGGAGATAAGCATCTTTGATGTCCAGAGACACCATATAGTCCCCTTCTTCCAGGTTCGCTATCACTGCTCTGAGTGACTCCATCTTGAATTTGAACCTTTTTATGTAAGTGTTCAAGGATTTCAGATTTAAAATTGGTCTCACCGAGCCGTCCGGCTTCGGTACCACAAACAGCGTGGAATAATACCCCTTTCCTTGTTGCAGGAGGGGTACCTTGATTATCACCTGCTGGGAATACAGCTTGTGAATGGCTTCCAAAACTGCCTCCCTGTCGGAGGGAGACTTTGGTAAAGCAGACTTCAGGAACCGACGAGGGGGAAACGCCTCGAATTCCAGTTTGTACCCTTGCGATACTACCTGTAGAATCCAGGGATCCACTTGCGAGTGAGCCCACTGCGCGTTGAAATTCTTGAGACGGGCCCCCACCATATCTGAGTCTGCTTGTAAAGCCCCAGCGTCATGCTGAAGACTTGGCAGAAGCAGGGGAGGGCTTCTGCTCCTGTGAAGCGGCTGCATGGTGCAGTCTTTTTCCTCTTCCTCTGCCCCGGGGCAGAAAAGAGTGGCCTTTTGCTCGCTTGTACTTATGGGAACGAAAGGACTGAGTTTGAAAAGACGGTGTCTTTTTCTGCTGATGTGGAGTGACCTGGGGTAAAAAGGTGGATTTTCCAGCCGTTGCCGTGGCCACCAGGTCCGATAGACCAGCCCCAAATAACTCCTCCCCTTTATACGGCAATACTTCCATGTGCCGTTTGGAATCCGCATCCCCTGACCACTGTCGCGTCCATAACGCTCTTCTGGCAGAGATGGACATAGCACTTACTCTTGATGCCAGGGTGCAAATATCCCTCTGTGCATCACGCATATATAGTAATGCATCCTTTAAATGTTCTATAGTTAACAAAATATTGTCCCTATCCAGGGTATCAATATTCTCAGTCAGGGAATCCGACCATGCGACTCCAGCACTGCACATCCAGGCTGAGGCGATTGCTGGTCGCAGTATAACACCAGTATGTGTGTATATACTTTTTAGGATATTTTCCAGCCTTCTATCAGCTGGTTCTTTGAGGGTGGCCGTATCAGGAGACGGTAACGCTACTTGTTTAGATAAACGTGTGAGCGCCTTTTCTACCCCAGGGGGTGTTTCCCAACGCGCCCTAACCTCTGGCGGGAAGGGATATAATGCTAATAATTTTTTAGAAATTAGCTGTTTTTTTATCGGGGGAAACCCACGCTTTTTCACACACCTCATTTATTTCCTCTGACTCAGGAAAAACTATTGGTAGTTTTTTCTCACCCCACATAATACCCTTCTTTGTGGTACTTGTAGTGTCAGAAAGGTTCAATGCCTCTTTCATTGCCGTGATCATGTAACGTGTGGCCCTACTGGACATTACGTTTGTCTCGTCACCGTCGACACTAGACTCAGTATCTGTGTCAGGGTCTGTGTCGACCCACTGAGGTAACGGGCGTTTTAGCGCCCCTGACGGTGTCTGAGACGCCTGGACAGGCACTAATTGATTTGCCGGCTGTCTCATGTCGTCAACAGTTTTTTGCAAATTGCTGACATTATCACTTAATTGTTTAAATACAATCATCCAGTCAGGTGTCGACTCCCTAGGGGGTGACATCACCAACACAGGCAACTGCTCCGCCTCCACATCATTTTCCTCCTCATACATGTCGACACACGCGTACCGACACACAGCACACACACCGGGAATGCTCTGATAGAGGACAGGACCCCACTTAGCCCTTTGGAGAGACAGAGGGAGAGTCTGCCAGCACACACCCAGCGCTATATATATATACAGGGATAACCTTATATAAGTGTTATTCCCTTATAGCTGCTGTTATTATCGTTATTTGCTGCCAAAAATGCCCCCCCTTCTCTTTTTTACCCTGATTCTGAAGCAGGACTGCAGGGGAGAGTCAGGGAGCCGTCTTTCCAGGGGAGCTGTGAGGGAAAATGGCGCTTGTGTGCTGAGGAGATAGGCTCCGCCCCTTCACGACGTCCTTATCTCCCGCTTTTTTGTGTAAAAATGGCAGGGGATTAAAATACATCCATATAGCCCAGGAGCTATATGTGATGTATTCTTTTTGCCACCTAAGGTATATTGTTATATTGCGTCTCAGGGCGCTCCCCCCCAGCGCCCTGCACCCTCAGTGACCGGAGTGTGAAGTGTGCTGAGAGCAATGGCGCACAGCTGCGGTGCTGTGCGCTACCTTAGACTGAAGACCGGATGTCTTCTGCCGCCGATTTCACCGGACCTCTTCGTCTCTTCTGGCTCTGTAAGGGGGACGGCGGCGCGGCTCCGGTGACCCATCCAGGCTGAACCTGTGATCGTCCCTCTGGAGCTAATGTCCAGTAGCCTAAGAAACCCGATCCACTTTGCACTCAGGTGAGTCCGTTTCTTCTCCCCTTAGTCCCACGATGCAGTGAGCCTGTTGCCAGCAGGACTCACTGAAAATAAAAAAACCTAAACTAAACTTTTATTCTAAGCAGCTCAGGAGAGCCACCTAGATTGCACCCTTCTCGGCCGGGCACAAAAATCTAACTGAGGCTTGGAGGAGGGTCATGGGGGGAGGAGCCAGTGCACACCACCTGATCCTTAAGCTTTTATTTTGTGCCCTGTCTCCTGCGGAGCCGCTGTTCCCCATGGTCCTTACGGAGTCCCAGCATCCACTAGGACGTTAGAGAAATATGGATTACCAATGAACACATGGATCTAGACTGTAATCTAGGTTCCTTTATTTCCCCCCAAAACAAGTTTTAAACATATCCATGCTGACGTATGCAGGACTAAAGTAGCCACCCATGTTTATTCAACCACCTGTTCTCAAGAATGGATGTCATTAAAACCTAAGCTCTGGATGGCTTAAGACAGTGTTCCCTAACCTTGGCCTTCAAAGCAAACTATTAAGTCCAGGTTTTAAGGATATCCTTTAGCACAGATGTGTAAATCAAAATAACTGAGGTACAAATTAAGTTATCTGTACTCAAATATGGCTATAATTAAACCTGGACTGGAGTATATTACATTTACCTTCTGGTCTGGAGGTAAGACATGCATCACATTTCTTGTCTGATGGTTTATTGATGAGAGTGCAGACTGTACATGACCAGTGCTCTTCCTCACGCTTGCTCACATGTTCTAAAGACTCTTGTCTACATGCCCATCCAATCATACTATTTCGTTTTGGGAGTAGACTGAGAAAGACAAATACAAGGTGCAAGGTCATATTTGCAGGAGTTCAAAGCAATTTTATGTAGCATGAAACCACTCACAAAAGAATTTCTCTTCTTTATCAAGAAAACAAAGCATTAAAAATAGGATTTTAATTATCTACCGGTAAATCCTTTTCTCGTAGTCCATAAGGGAGATTGAGGGAATCTAGGCCCTCATTCTGAGTTGATCGCTCGCTAGCTGTTTTTAGCAGCAGTGCACAAGCTAAGCCGCCGCCCTCTGGGAGTGTATCTAAGCTTAGCAGATGTGCGACCGAAATGTTAGCAGAACAGTGCTGACATTTTTTTCAAGCAGTTTCAGAGTGGCCTACTCCTTCCTTGCGATCACGTCAGTCTGTTTAGTTCCTGCTTTGACGTCACAAAAACGCCCTGCGTTCGGCCAGCCACTCCCCCATTTCCCCAGGCACACCTGCGTTTTTACCTGACACGCCTGCATTTTTTAGCACACTCCCGGAAAACGGCCTGTTACCACCCAGAAACACCCCATTCCTGTCAATCACTCACCGATCAGCAGAGCGACTGAAAACCGTCGCTCAACCTTGTGTAAAACTGCATAGTTTTTTTTTAAAGTACTTCACGCGTGCGCACTGCGGCCAGTACGCATGCGCAGAAATGCCGATTTTTAGCCTGATCGCTATGCGGCGAACAACGGCAGCTAGCGATCAACTCGGAATACCCCCCTAGTACGATGGGGTATAGACGGGGTCCAAAAGAGCCGATGCACTTTAAATTTCTTCACTGGGTATGCTGGCTCCTCCCCTCTATGCACCCTCCCACAGGCAGTTATAGGTAAAACAGTGCCCGAAGGAGAAAGGACATATATGAGAGAAGGAACATGAAAACAAAGAGTGGTGAGATTTATCCACCAGCACACGACTAACATAACAACCAGCAACGGCTGGTAACAACAGCTGAACAGGTAAACACATAACAAGAACCTGCAGAAAAGTCAACGCACTGAGTTGGGTGCCCAATATCCCTTATGGACTACGAGAAAAGGATTTACCAGTAGGTAATTAAAAATAAGATTTTACTTACCGGTAAATCTATTTCTCGTAGTCCGTAGTGGATGCCGGGCTCCGAAGGAGACAGGGCACTCCAAGAAAGAATTAGGACTACTGGTGTGCACTGGCTCCTCCCTCTATGTCCCTCCTCCAGACCTCAGTTAAGAAAACTGTGCCCGGAAGAGCTGACAGTACAAGGAAAGGATTTTGGAATCCAGGGTAAGACTCATACCAGCCACACCAATCACACCGTATAACTCGTGATAAACTTACCCAGTTAACAGTATGAACAACAACAGAGCATCAGACCAACCTCCTTGCTTTCGCAGAAGCATCATCATTTCTGCCATTACCTTGGTAAATATTCTCGGTGCCGTGGACAGACCAAACGGCAACGTCTGGAATGGGTAATGACAATCCTGTACCACAAATCTGAGGTACGCCTGATGAGGTGGATAAATAGGGACATGAAGGTCTGCATCCTTTATGTCCCGAGACACCATATAATCCCCCCCTTCCAGGCTTGCGATGACCGCTCTGAGCGATTCCATCTTGAACTTGAACCCTTTCAGGTATATGTTCAGGAATTTTAAATTCAATATGGGTCTGACCGAACCGTCCGGTTTCGGTACTACAAACATGGTCGAATAATAACCCTTTCCCTGTTGAAGGAGGGGAACCTTGACCACCACCTGCTGAAGATACAAATTTGTGAATTGCAGTTAACACTGTTTCCCTCACGTGGGGGGAAGCCGGCAGGGCCGTCGGTGAGGGGGCATCTTCACAAAGTCCAGCTTGCATCCCTAAAAAACAATATCTATTGCCCAGGGACCTAACAGGGAGTGAACCCACTTGTGGCTGAACTTACGCAGGCGTGCCCCCACCGGGCCTAGCTCCACCTGTGGAGCCCCAGCGACATGCGGTGGATTTTTGTAGAGGCCGGGGAGGACTTCTGTTCCTGGGACCTAGCTGTGTTGTGCAGCTTCTTTCCTCTGCCTCCGCCTCTGGCAAGAAAGGACACACCTCGGACTTTCTTGTTTCTTTGTTCTAAAGGCTGCATTTGATAATGTCGCGCTTTCCTAGGCTGTGCAGGAATATAAGGCAAAACAACAGAATTACCAGCTATAGCTGTGGAGACCAGGTCCGAGAACCCTTCTCCACACATTCCTCAGCCTTCCATATGCCTCTTAAGTCGGCATCATCTGTCCATTGCATATTCTACAGGACACGTCAAGCAGAAATCGACATAGCTTTGTCTCTAGGACCCAGTATACTCATGTCTCTTTGGGCATGTTTATATATATATATATATATATATATATATATATCTCTATCTCTATATAACAGTCTGTGGGGCAGCACACCTTTTGTAAATGATGGTCCCGGTGCCAGCCGTAGAAACTCCCCAACCAGGAGTCCAAAATAAACAGCAAATGGTATCGGCAGCACACGGTGAAATAACGACACAAGGAGTCAGGATAAACTGCAACTCTATATATACATATATCTCTATATATACATAGATCTATATATATATCGACATACTAGGGTCTCAATCTCTGCTGATAAGGTACCTGTCCACTCTGCCCCAGCGCTATAAACCCATGCCGACACAATCGCCGGTCTGAGTAGTGTACCAGAATGTGCACGCTATCTGCAGGATCCCTGAGAATAGCTGTTACGACAGGTTACCTTTTGGGCAAACGTGACACCCTAGGGGAAGATTCCCATCGTATCCTGGCCCTAGTGGGGAAAGGATACTGCCTGAGAATTCTTTGTGGGAAGCTGCAGTCTCTTGTCTGGAGATTCCCGCTCTTTTTCCTCATGAGAGGAGGGAAATTTACCTCAGCTTTCTTCCCCTTAAACATGTGTACCCTTGTCAGGGACAGATGAGTCATCAGTGATATGCAAATCATCTTTTATTACAATAATCATATATTGAATACTTTTCTGCAATTTTGGCTGTAACTTTGCATTATCGTAGTCGACACTGGAGTCAATCTCCGTGTCGACATCAGTGTTTATTATTTTGGATAGTGAGCATTGAGAGACCCTGAAGGTCTCTGTGACATAGGGACAGACATGGGTAGATTTCCTGTCTGTCCTCTAATCTTTTGTGCAATAAATTCACCTCAGCACTTACACATATCCAAACAGGTGTCGGCGTTGTCGACAGACACCCTCACACACATATGTGCTCTATCTCCTCCTTAGGGGAGCCTTTTACCTCAGACATGTCGACACACACGTACCGACACCACACACACAGGGGATGCTCTATTTGAAAACAGTTCCCCCACAAGGCCCTTTGGAGAGACAGAGAGAGAGTATGCCAGCACACACCCCAGCGCTATATGACCCAGGAATCACACAGTAACGTAGTGTTAACCCAGTAGCTGCTGGATATATTGTTTTTACGACAAATTTATGTGCCCCCCCCCCCCCCCCCTCTCTTTTCACCCTCTTCTATCGTGCTTCTGCAGGGGAGAGCTTGGGGAGTTTCCTCTCAGCTGTGGAGAGAAAATGGCGCTGGTGAGTGCTGAGGAAGAAGCCCCGCCCCCTCAGCGGCGGGCTTGTCCCGAGATTTTGCGTAAAATAATGGCGGGGCTTATGCATATATACAGTGCCCAGCTGTATATATGCTCTATTTTGCCAGGAGGTACTCAATTGCTGCCGAGGGCGCCCCCCCCCTGCGCCCTGCACCCTACAGTGACCGGAGTGTGTGGGTTAGTGTGGGAGCAATGGCGCACAGCTGCAGTGCTGTGCGCTACCTCATATGAAGACAGGAGTCTTCTGCCGCCGATTTTGATGTCTTCTTGCTTCACTCGCCGGTTTCGGTCTTCTGGCTCTGCGAGGGGGACGGCGGCGCGGCTCCGGGAACGGACGACCAAGGTTGAGTTCCTGTGTTCGATCCCTCTGGAGCTAATGGTGTCCAGTAGCCTAAGAAGCGCAACCTATCCGCAGTTAGTAGGTTTGCTTCTCTCCCCTCAGTCCCACGTAGCAGAGAGTCTGTTGCCAGCAGATCTCTCTGAAAATAAAAAATCCTAATAAAATACTTTCTTATTAGCAAGCTCAGGAGAGCTCACTAAAGTGCACCCAGCTCTGACCGGGCACAGATTCTAACTGAGGTCTGGAGGAGGGACATAGAGGGAGGAGCCAGTGCACACCAGTAGTCCTAATTCTTTCTTGGAGTGCCCTGTCTCCTGCGGAGTCCGTCTATTCCCCATGGTCCTTACGGAGTCCCCAGCATCCACTAGGACGTTAGAGAAATCCTATTTTCTCTAGCATCCATAAGGGATATTGGGGGAATCTAGTACGATGGGGGACGTCCCAAAGCTTCCAAAAAGTGCGGTAACGTACAGAGACTTCTGCAGCACTGCCTGCCCAAAATGAGTAGCCTCTTTGGCCAGGGTATCAAACTTGTAGAATTTTAAAAAAGTGTTCTTCCCTGCCCAGGTAGCAGCTCGGCACAGTTGCAAGGCCGAGATTCCAAGGGCAGCCGCCCAGGAAGACCCAACTGATATTGTATGTGAGCCTTCAGAGACTTAGGACCAGGTAAGGCTGCCGACACATACGCCTGTTGGATAGTAAGTCTAAGCCAACGAGCAATGGACTGCTTCGAAGCAGGACAACCCTTTTTCTCTTACGTCCTAGAGGATGCTGGAGTCCACATTAGTACCATGGGGTATAGACAGGTCCACCAGGAGCCATTGGCACTTTAAGAGTTTGAGTGTGAGTTGGCTACTCCCTCTACGCCCCTCCTACCAGACTCAGTTTAGAAAATGTGCCCGGCGGAGCCGGTCACAGCTAGGGAAGCTCTGCAGAGCTTCTTTAGTAAAGTTGTTTTTTAGAGTTTATTATTTTACAGGGAGGCTGCTGGCAACAGCCTCCCTGCTTCGTGGGACTAAGGGGAGGTAGTGTCCGCCCTGCGGGGTCTGAGCCACTATCTCTGCTGACAGGACACTGAGCTCCTGAGGGGAGAGATCTTTCCCCGCCACAGGGGACCACTTACCCCAGCAGCATTCCGCCACCCCCTTACAGAGCCGAAGATAAGTGGCGAGTGAGTCACCGACCCCCCTAGCAAGCGGGGGGCCAGTGTAAAGATGGCGGCAACAGGGTAGGAGCGCAGTACTAACTGCGCTCCGGAGGCTCAGCGGTACTTAGTGCGGCGCTGTGAGGGGCGCCCTGAGCCAGCGCCTGAACTGCTCAGCAAGCCTGTCGGGGTCCGTGGATCTCAGCCAGCATTTTACCTCAGGCTAGAATAATCCTTGTGAAGAGCGGGAAGACAGCGCCATTTTGGGGGCGGAGCTTCTCAGAGCGGACCCAGCAGCGTTCAGCGCCATTTTCCTGCCTGCACAGCGCTGTCCAGGAAGAGCAAGTCCCTCCACAGCAACTCCAGCTATCTCTCACGGTACCAGGGGGTTGTAGAAGGGGGGAGAGGCTGCATTAAGACTGTGTAACCGATTAAGGTGCAGTCAGCGCTAGTAGCGGTCTCTCTTTACATTAAAAGCGCTGTGTGTGTGTTGGCTCCAATCTCTGAGTCTCTCTTGCCATTCTTGGGGGTGAAAGTGTGTGTGTGTGTGTGTGTGTGTGTGTGTGTGTGTGTGTGTGTGTGTGTGTGTGTGTGTGTGTGTGTGTGTGTGTGTGTGTGTGTGAGATGTCTGTGGTCTCCATTAAGCTATGAACAGGGACTCTGCGTCATATGCTGTAGAGCATATGTCCTCTCAGGATGATCCCATTCCATGTAATCAGGATTGCACTGGTTTAGCACAGATACCAGCAAGGAAGCCTGAGTGGTTATCATCTATCAAATCTATGATTTCTCAGATTTCAAATAGGGTTGAACAAAATGAATCTGCAACTCAGGCTTTACAGAACTCTATGGCAGTTTGGCCCAGTTCTGGTACCTCAGGGCTCCCCGCTGTATATTCACATAAACGTGCTCTTGCGCAGATCATGCAGGATGATACGGATACAGATTCTGACACTGACGACGGTGACGGGGATGTGTTGCAGGGGTCAGCATCTCTTGCTAAAGGGGTGCAGTTGATGATAGAGGCTATTAGAGATGTGTTGAATATTGCTTATACAACACCCGAGCAGGCTGAGGAGGCTTACTTCACTGAAAATAAGAAAGCCTCGCTAACCTTCCCTGCGTCAAAGGAATTAAATGCTATTTTTGAAAAGGCTTGGGAAAACCCGGGTAAAAAAAATTCCACATACCTAAAAGGGTTCTGGTGTCATTTCCTTTCCCGGTAGAGGATAGGAAAAAATGGGAAAACCTGCCTATTGTTGATGCCTCAGTATACAGACTCTCAAAAAAGGTGGTTTTACCTGTTCCAGGATCTACCGCCTTGAAAGAGCCGGCTGATCGTAAAAATTGATAATACGCTCTAACCCATGTACACGGATTCTAGGGCAATACTACGTCCCACTATTGCCAGTGCTTGGATTGCCAAAGCTATAGTAAAGTGGTCAGGCACGTTACTTGAAGACTTGGATACTATGGAGAAATGTGATGTTGAATTATTTTTATGTAACATTCAGGATTCGGCAGGATTTCTGGTAGAATCCATGAAAGACCTGGGTTCCATGGCTGCGGGAATTTTATTCCATGTCTGTATCAGCTCGTCGAGGGCTGTGGTTGCGCCAGTGGTCTACCGACGCGGAATCCAGGAGAAGTGTGGAGACCCTACCCTCTTTGGGGAAGCGTTAGATGCGCGGATCTCCACGGCTACGGCTGGTAAGTCACCTTTTCTTCCCTCAGAGACACCTGCGTTGAAGAAAACCTTTTCTTCAGCTACATCACAGCCCTTTCGGCCTACCAAGCCGTCCAACACCTTGTTTTGGGGAGGTAGGCCCAAGTCCAAGAAACCTGCGGCTGCAGGTTCCCAAGAACAGAAACCTTCTTCAGGTACACCAAAGTCCTCCGCATGACGGTGGACTGCACGCCCCGGAGGTGGGGCCGGTGGGAGCGAGACTCAGGCATTTCAGTCACGTCTGGGTGTCATCCGTCCTGGACCCCTGGGTGCAAGATAGTGTGTCCCAGGTGTACACGCTGGAATTTCAAAATCTCCCTCCTCACCGATTTTTCAAATTAGGCTTGCCAGCGGACAGGACTGTCCTGCAAGAAGCCGTCCAGAAGTTGGTGGAGGCACAGGTCATTGTGCCAGTACCACCTCATATGCAAAACAACCACCTTTTCGTGGTACCGAAACCGGATGGTTTGGTCAGGCCCATTCTGAACTTAAAATCACTAAACCCCTTTCTGAGGGAGTTCAAGTTCAAAATTGAGTCTCTAAGGGCAGTGATATCAGATCTGGAGGAGGGGGAATTCCTGGTATCCCTGGATATCAAGGATGCGTACCTTCACATTCCGATTTGGTTGCCACATCAAGCCTCATCTTCGATTCGCACTGTTTGACTGTCATTTTCAGTTCCAGGTCCTACCATTCGGCCTCTCCACAGCACCGAGGGTATTCACCAAGGTGATGGCTGAAATTATGATTCTCCTCCGCAGACAGGGGGTGAACATAATTCCGTATCTGGATGATCTGTTGATAAAGGCATCAACCAAGGAGAAGCTGTTACGGTCCATAGCTCTCACGACCCAGCTTCTCAGGGAACATGGTTGGATCCTGAATCTTCTAAAATGACATTTGGAACCAACCAGGAGGTTGTCCTTTCTGGGAATGATCCTCGACACGGAAGTGCAGAGGGTGTTTCTTACAGAGGAAAAAGCGTTGGTGCTTCAAACAATGGTCCGGGATGTCCTGAAGCCAACCCGGGTGTCTGTTCATCAGTGCATTCGCCTTCTGGGAAAGATGGTGGCCTCTTACGAGGCTCTGCAGTAAGGGAGGTTTCACGCTCTGTCCTTCCAACTGGATCTCCTGGACAAGTGGTCGGGATCCCATCTACACATGCACCAGAGAATACATCTGTCGCCAAAGGCCAGGATTTCACTCCTCTTGTGGCTGCAATTACCTCAGCTTCTGGAGGGCCGCAGATTCGGGATTCAGGACTGGATCCTTCTAACCACGGATGCAGGTCTCCGGGGCTGGGGCGCAGTCACTCAAGGGGAAAGCTTCCAAGGAAGGTGGTCAAGTCTGGAAGCCGGCCTGCCGATAAACAATGGAACTAAGAGCCGTCTACAACGGTCTTCTCTATGCGGCCCATCTTCTGAGAAATCGGGCCATTCAAGTGCAGTCGGACAATGCCAACGTGTTTCAATCTCTACAAGAGATCTTTGTCAAAGATCTCTTGTAGAGATTGAAACGCGTTGGAAGCAGACAGGAGCGCTTTTTTCATCATTGATGCACCATCTCCCCACCCGGATTTTGGACCCCGGATGCACCGATAAGAATTCCGTAATCTGCATGCTCAGTTGATATACACCAGGTGTCCTAACCAGGTGGTGTGATCGTACATCCTTGCTCCTTTTTAAACAAGTTTTGTCATTTGTTTATTCCTGCGGGAATATTTTATTAACTATTTTATGGAATAAATCCTTTTTGCATCGACTTTTCTGCCTGGCTATCTGGAGAATGAAAGAAACCATGCTATGATTACGAACACCTGTTAAACTGTGAGTTGGGGTACGCTGTGATTCGAAGTACCTACTAAAAGAAACCTTTATAGGCTTCATTCACCCCTAGTCACTGTGAGTTGGGGTACGCCCTTTAGACGGTCTTTTCTGACTCTATATTCACACAAAGATACCTTTATATGTTTACTACACCCATTTCCATTGTGAGTTTGGGTACGCTTTTTTTCTTTATTAAATTTTATGACGATCTGGTGGAGGCTCAACACCCATTGTCTATTTAATCAGGACCACTGGGGTGAAGTGTGATCCTGTGAAGACATACTACACCATTGTACTGTATTCTCTTACATGTCATGATTCCTGATGTGAATGGAGGATTGGAGTCCCCACCCTAAGAAGTAGAGGAAAAACGCCTTCTATTGAAACCTTTTTACACTCATAAGGGAAGGTTTGAAATTTTATCTCCCAGCGCTTGATGTTGTGTTTGCCCATTTTCTGTATCCATTTCTGTCTATAAATAGAGGTTGGTGATACCTCCAGAGCAACATATTTTTCAGCTGCAGGGTGCGCCCAAATAGATCCACTTTGTCTTTTTATTTCTGTTAATGTGACAACATTGGCTTACATAAACCGACAGCGCGGAACGAAGAGCAGAGCTGCAATGTCAGAGGTAACAAGAATAATCCTCAGGGCAGAAAAAATAAGATTTTACTCACCGGTAAATCTATTTCTCGTAGTCCGTAGTGGATGCTGGGAACTCCGTAAGGACCATGGGGAATAGCGGCTCCGCAGGAGACTGGGCACAACTAAAGAAAGCTTTAGGTCACCTGGTGTGCACTGGCTCCTCCCACTATGACCCTCCTCCAAGCCTCAGTTAGGACACTGTGCCCGGACGAGCTGACATAATAAGGAAGGATTTTGAATCCCGGGTAAGACTCATACCAGCCACACCAATCACACCGTATAACTCGTGATACTATACCCAGTTAACAGTATGAATATAACTGAGCCTCTCAACAGATGGCTCAACAATAACCCTTTAGTTAGGCAATAACTATATACAAGTATTGCAGACAATCCGCACTTGGGACGGGCGCCCAGCATCCACTACGGACTACGAGAAATAGATTTACCGGTGAGTAAAATCTTATTTTCTCTGACGTCCTAGTGGATGCTGGGAACTCCGTAAGGACCATGGGGATTATACCAAAGCTCCCAAACGGGCGGGAGAGTGCGGATGACTCTGCAGCACCGAATGAGAGAACTCCAGGTCCTCCTCAGCCAGGGTATCAATTTTGTAGAATTTAGCAAACGTGTTTGCCCCTGACCAAGTTGCAGCTCGGCAAAGTTGGAAAGCCGAGACCCCTCGGGCAGCTGCCCAAGATGAGCCCACCTTCCTTGTGGAATGGGCTTTTACAGATTTTGGCTGCGGTAGTCCAGCCGCAGAATGCGCCAGCTGAATTGTGCTACAAATCCAGCGAGCAATAGTCTGCTTAGAAGCAGGAGCACCCAGTTTGCTGGGTGCATACAGGATAAACAGCGAGTCAGTTCTCCTGACTCTAGCCGTCCTGGAAACATAATTTTTCAAGGGCCTGACTACGTCCAGTAACTTGGAATCCTCCAAGTCCCTAGTAGCCGCAGGCACTACAATAGTTGGTTCAAGTGAAAAACTGATATCACCTTAGGGAGAAACTGGGGACGAGTCCTCAATTCTGCCCTATCCATATGGAAAATCAGATAAGGACTTTTAGATGACAAAGCCGCCAATTCTGATACACGCCTGGCCGAAGCCAAGGCCAATAACATGACCACTTTCCGCGTGAGATATTTTAGATCCACGGTTTTTAGTGGCTCACACCAATGTGATTTTAAGAAACTCAACACCACGTTGAGAACCCAAGGTGCCACTGGAGGCACAACCGGGGGCTGAATATGCAGCACTCCTTTTACAATGTCTGAACTTCAGGTACTGAAGCTAGTTCTTTTTGGAAGAAAATCGACAGAGCCGAGATCTGTACCTTAATGGAGCCTAATTTTAGGCCCATAGACACTCCTGCTTGTAGGAAATGCAGAAATCGACCTAGTTGAGAAATTCCTCTGTTGGGGCCTTTTTGGCCTCACACCAAGCAACATATTTTCGCCATATGCGGTGATAATGTTTTGCAGATACATCTTTCCTGGCTTGAATCAGCGTAGGAATGACTTCCTCCGGAATGCCCTTTTCCTTTAGGATCCGGCGTTCAACCGCCATGCCGTCAAAACGTAGCCGCGGTAAGTCTTGGAACAGACAGGGCCCCTGCTGCCGCAGGTCCTGTCTGAGCGGCAGAGGCCATGGGTCCTCTGATATAATTTCTTGAAGTTCTGGGTACCAAGCTCTTCTTGGCCAATCCGGAACCACGAGTATCGTTCTTACTCCTCGCCTTCCTATTATTCTCAGTACCTTTTGTATGAGAGGCAGAGGGAGGAACACATAAACCGACTGGTAACCCACGGTGTTACCAGAGCGTCCACAGCTATCGCCTGAGGGTCCTTTGACCTGGCGCAATATCTTTTATAGCTTTTTGTTGAGGCGGGACGCCATCATGTCCACCTGTGGCCTTTCCCAATGGTGTACAATCCTTTGGAAGACTTCTGGATGAAATCCCCACTCTCCCGGGTGGAGGTCGTGTCCGCTGAGAAGATCTGCTTCCCAGTCGTCCACTCCGGGAATGAACACTGCTGACAGTGTTAACACATGATTTTCCGCCCATCGGAGAATCCTTGTGGCTTCTGCCATCGCAATCCTGCTTCTTGTGCCGCCCAGTTGGTTTACATGGGCGACTGCCGTGATGTTATCTGATTGGATCAGTACCGGCTGGTTTTGAAGCAGAGGCCTTGCCTGACTCAGGGCATTGTAAATGGCCCTCAGTTCCAGAATATTTATGTGTAGGGAAGTCACTTGACTTGACCAAAGTCCCTGGAAGTTTTTTCCTTGTGTGACTGCCCCCCAGCCTCAAAGGCTGGCATCCATGGTCACTAGGACCTAGTCCTGTATGCCGAACCTGCGGCCCTCTTGCATGGAACCTGCCGAATGGGATTGCTTCGTAGGAAGCTACCATTTTTTCCCAGGACTCGCGTGCAATGATGCACCGATACCTGTTTTTGCTTCAGGAGGTCTCTGACTAGAGATGACAGTTCCTTGGCTTTCTCCTCCGGGAGAAACACTTATTTCTGTTCTGTGTCCAGAACCATCCCCAGGAACAGTAGACGTGTCGTAGGAACCAGCTGTGACTTTGGACTGTTTAGAATCCAACCGTGCTGTTGTAGCACTTTCCAAAATAGTGCTACCCCGACTAGCAACTGCTCCTTGGACCTTGCCCTTATAAGGATATTGTCCAAGTACGGGATAATTAAAACTCCCTTTTTTCGAAGGAGTATCATCATTTTGGCCATTACCTTGGTAAACACCCTCGGTGCCATGTACAGTCCAAACGGCAGTGTCTGGACTTGGTAATGGTAATCCTGTACCACAAATCTGAGGTACTCCTGGCGAGGATGGTAAATGGGGACATGCAGGTAAGCATCCTTGATGTCCCGGGATCCCATGTAATCCCCCTCGTCCAGGCTTGCAATAACCGCCCTGAGCGATTCCATCTTGAACTTGAATTTTTTTATGTATGTGTTCAAGGATTTTAAATATAAAATGGGTCACACCGAACCATGCGGTTTCGGTACCCCAAACCGTGTGGAATAGTAACCCCGTCCTTGTTGAAGTAGGGGCACCTTGAGTATTACCTGCTGGGAATACAGCTTATTAATTGCCTCTAGCGCAGCCTCCCTGCCTGAGGGAGTTGTCGGCAAGGCATATTTGAGGAAACGGCGGGGGGGAGACATCTCGAATTCCAGCTTGTACCCCTGAAATACTACTTGAATGAAACAGGGATCCACCTGTGAGCGAGCCCACTGATCGCTGAAATTTTTGAGACGGCCCCCCACCGTACCTGGCTACACCTGTGGAGCCCCCGCGTCATGCTGTGGACTCAGAGGAAGCGAGAGAAGAATTTTGATTCTGGGAACAGGCTGACTGGTGCAGCTTTTTCCCTCTCCCCATGTCTCTGTACAGAAAGGAAGCGCCTTTGACCCGCTTGCTTTTCTGAAGCCGAAAGGACTGTACCTGATAATACAGTGCTTTCTTAGTCTGTGAGGAAACCTGAGGTAATGGATACGAGGTCCCAGAGACCATCCCCAAATAATTCCTCACCCTTATAAGGCAGAGTCTCTATGCGCCTTTTAAAGTCAGCATCACCTGTCCAGTGACAGGTCTCTAATACCCTCCTGACAGAATGGTCATTACATTCATTTTGGATGCCAGCCGGCAAAATATCCCTCTGTGCATCCCTCATATATAAGACGACGTCTTTAATATGTTCTCATGTGTGACAGGGTCACCGACCACGCTGCTGCAGCACGATCTGCAGGTCTCAGTCTAGTACCTGAGTGTGTAAATACAGACTTCAGGATAGCCTCCTGCTTTTTATCAACAGGTACCTTCAAAGTGGCCGTTCCTAAAACGGCAGTGCCACCTTTTTTGACAACCGTGTGAGCGCCTTATCCACCCTAGGGGATATCTCCCAGCGTAACTTATCCTCTGGCGGGAAAGGGTACGCCATCAGTAACTTTTTAGAAATTACCAGTTTCTTATCGGGGGGAACCCACGCTTTTCACACACTTCATTCATTCATCTGATAGGGGAACAAAACACTGCCTGCTTTTTCTCCCCAAACATAAAACCCTTTTTTAGTGGTACTTGGGTTAATGTCAGAAATGTGTAACACATTTTTTATTGCCGGGATTAAGTCACGGATGTTCCTAGTGGATTGTGTATATGTCTCAACCTTGTCGATACTGGAGTCAGACTCCGTGTCGACATCTGTGTCTGCCATCTGAGTGAGCGGGCGTTTTTTGAGCCCCTGATGGCCTTTGAGACGCCTGGGCAGGCGCGGACTGAGAAGCCGGCTGTCCCACAGCTGTTACGTCATCCACCCTTTTATGTAAGGAGTTGACACTGTCGGTTAATACCTTTCACCTAGCCATTCACTCTGGTGTCGGCCCCACAGGGGGCGACATCACATTTATCGGCATCTGCTCCGTCACCATATAAGCCTCCTCATTAAACATGTCGACACAGCTGTACCGACACACCGCACACACACAGGGAATGCTCTGACTGAGGACAGGACCCCACAAAGCCCTTTGGGGAGACAGAGAGAGAGTATGCCAGCACACACCAGAGCGCTATATAATGTGGGGATTAACACTATAACTGTGTGAAATTTCCCCAATAGCTGCTTGTATATGTAATATTGCGCCTAAATTTAGTGCCCCCCCCTCTCTTTTTAACCCTTTGAGCCTGAAAACTACAGGAGAGAGCCTGGGGAGCTTTCTTCCAGCTGCACTGTGAAGAGAAAATGGCGCCAGTGTGTCTGAGGGAGATAGCTCCGCCCCTTTTTCGCAGACTTTTCTCCCGCTTTTTTCTGGATTCTGGCAGGGGTATTTACCACATATATAGCCTCTGGGGCTATATATTGTGGTATTTTTGCCAGCCAAGGTGTTAATATTGCTGCTCAGGGCGCCCCCCCCCAGCGCCCTGCACCCTCAGTGACCGGAGTGTGAGGTGTACATGAGGAGCAATGGCGCACAGCTGCAGTGCTGTGCGCTACCTTGGTGAAGACTGATGTCTTCTGCCGCTGATTTTCCGGACCTCTTCTTGCTTCTGGCTCTGTAAGGGGGACGGCGGCGCGGCTCCGGGACCGAACACCAAGGACTGGGCCTGCGGTCGATCCCTCTGGAGCTAATGGTGTCCAGTAGCCTAAGAAGCCCAATCCGTCTGCAAGCAGGCGAGTTCGCTTCTTCTCCCCTTAGTCCCTCGCTGCAGTGAGCCTGTTGCCAGCAGGTCTCACTGAAAATAAAAAACCTAAATCTATACTTTCTTTCTAAGGGCTCAGGAGAGCCCCTAGTGTGCATCCAACCTCGGCCGGGCACAAAATCTAACTGAGGCTTGGAGGAGGGTCATAGTGGGAGGAGCCAGTGCACACCAGGTGACCTAAAGCTTTCTTTAGTTGTGCCCAGTCTCCTGCGGAGCCGCTATTCCCCATGGTCCTTACGGAGTTCCCAGCATCCACTGGGACGTCAGAGAAACACGCGTTGGCGCTGTCAGCAATCTTCATTCCGGGAGTGGACAACTGGGAAGCGGACTTCCTCAGCAGAAACGATCTCCATCCAGGGGAGTGGGGTCTCCATCCAGAGGTGTTCAAGGAGGTAACAGATCTTTGGGGCGTACCCCAGACCAACATGATGGCCTCTCGTCTCAACAAGAAGCTTCGGCGGTATTGTTCCAGGTCGAGGGACCCGCAAGCAGTGACAGTGGACGCCCTAGTGACTCCGTGGGTGTTCCAGTCGGTGTACGTGTTTCCTCCACTTCCACTCATCCCAAGAGTTCTAAAGCTCATAAGGAGAACAAGGGTTCAAGCGATCCTCATTGCTCCAGATTGGCCAAGAAGGGCTTGGTACGCAGATCTTCTGGATCTACTGCAAGTAGAGCTGAGGCCTCTTCCTCTTAGGGAGTACCTGCTGCAGCAGGGGCCGTTCGCCTATCAAGATTTACCGCGGTTACGTTTGACAGCATGGAGGTTGAACGCATGATACTAGCTCAAAAGGGCATTCCAAACAAGGTTATTCCTACCCTGATACAGGCTAGGAAAGAAGTAACGTCTAAACATTACCATCGAATTTGGAAAAATATGTATCTTGGTGTGAGTCCAAGAAATTTCCTACGGTGGAGTTTCAACTGGGACGGTTTCTCCTCTTCCTACAAGCCGGTGTGGATATGGGCCTGAGTTTGGGATCTGTCAAGGTCCAGATTTCGACCCTATCCATTATCTTCCAGAAACAATTGACTGCCCTCCCTGAGGTTCAGACCTGAAGGGAGTTCTGCACATCCATCTTCCCTTTGTACCGCCTACGGCGCCTTGGGATCTTAACGTGGTTTTGCAGTTCCTCCAATCGGACTGGTTCGAGCCTCTACAGGAGGTTGAGGTTAAATTTCTTACATGGAAGGCTGTCACGTTGTTGACCTTAGCTTCTGCTAGACATGTGTCGGAGTTGGGGGCTTTGTCCTGTAAAAGCCCATACTTGATTTTCCACGAAGATAGAGCTGAGCTCTGGACACGTCAGCTGTTTCTTCCGAAGGTTGTGTCGGCATTTCATATCAACCAACCTATTGTGGTGCCAGTGGCTACTGGCGCCTCAATTTCACCAAAGTCCTTGGATGTTGTAAGGGCTCTGAAAATCTATGTGAAGAGGACTGCTCATCACAGAAAATCGGACTCTCTGTCCTGTATGATCCCAAGAAAATTGGGTGTCCTGCTTCTAAGCAGACGATCTCTCGCTGGATCAGGTTCACTATCCAGCATGCGTATTCTATGGCAGGATTGCCGTGTCCTACGACTGTCAAGGCCCACTCTACTCATAAGGTGGGGTCTTACTGGACGGCTGCCCGGGGTGTCTCGGCGTTACAACTTTGCCGAGCTGCAACTTGGTCTGGGTCGAACACGTTTTCAAAGTTTTACATGTTCGATACTTTGGCCTCTGATGATCTGTAGTTTAGTCAATCAGTTCTGCAGGAGCCTCCGTGCTCTCCCTCCCACTCTGGGAGCTTTGGTACATCCCCATGGTACTAATGTGGATCCCAGCATCCTCTAGGACAGCGGTGGCCAACCTGTGGCTCTAGAGCCACATGAGGCTCTTTCTTACTTCAAATGTGGCTCCTAACACACAAAGTCACATGACCACAACAGATCCGGTAACCACTGCTTTCCAGAAAAACACGCAGCAGCATTACGGGGACTTAGAACTGAGGGAGTCAAATACTAGAGATGAGACACCCACCAGCAAACAGAGGACACATAAGGGGCTGCTACAGTGGCATGAATTGGGGGAAGCTGAAGTGACACAGGAGGGTGCTAGCTGGAGTGACAGGAGGGTGCTTGCTGAAGTGACAGGAGGGTGCTGGCTGGAGTGACAGGAGGGTGATGGCTGGAGTGACAGGAGGGTGCTGGCTGGAGTGACAGGAGGGTGCTGGCTGGAGTGACAGGAGGGTGCTGGCTGAAGTGACAGGAGGGTGCTGGCTGGAGTGACAGGAGGGTGCTGGCTGGAGTGACAGGAGGGTGCTGGCTGGAGTGACAGGAGGGTGCTGGCTGGAGTGACAGGAGGGTGCTGGCTGGAGTGACAAGAGGGTGCTGGTTGGAGTGACACATGGGGGAGCTGAAGTGTATTATGTGAATCTGGATGTTTCTATATATTTTATGTGGATCTGGCTTTTTCAATGTATTTTATACCAGGGGCGTGGCCTAGAAGGCACAAGGCCACACCCCCTTTTTGCATGTGCGCCTTCGGCTCGATGTCGGCTCTTTGACGTACCTAACACATTTTTTTGGGCTCTTGGTCTCTGACTGGTTGGCCACCCCTGCTCTAGGACGTAAGAGAAAATAGGATTTTTGTTACCTACCGGTAAATCCTTTTCTCGTAGTCTGTAGAGGATGCTAGGTGCCCTCCCAGCTCTTCGTTTTCCTGCAATTGTTATCCGGTTCAGTACAACTTTGTTTATAGTTAAGTGCTGCATTGTTAGTTGGTAAGTACTATTTCAGCGGATGCCGAGTTTTCAAGATAAGTTAGCTTGATGTGCCTTGTATGTGTGAGCTGGTATGAATCTCGCCACTCTCTGTGTTAAATCCTTCTCCCGAAGATGTCCGTCTCCTCAGGCACAGTTTCTAGACTGAGTCTGGTAGGAGGGGCATAGAGTGAGGAGCCAGCCCACACTCTCAAACTCTTCAAGTGAAAATGGCTCCTGGTGGACCCGTCTATACCCCATGGTACTAATGTGGACCCCAGCATCCTCTATGGACTACGAGAAAAGGATTTACCGGTAGGTAACCAAAATTCTATTTTCTGCACATCATAGAGCACGAACAAAGAATCCGTCATTCTGATCCGAGCCGTTTGCTTAACAGAGATCTTCAAGGCCCGCAACGCATCCAACGCCTCCGGTGGAACAGGAGAGTCAGAACTGGACGGAACCACAATAGGTTGATTCAGGTGAAATGCCGAGACAACCTTCGTAAGGAACTGCTGTCTAGTCCGGAGCTCCGCTCTGTCCTCGTAAAAGACCAAGTAAGGACTTTTACACGATAAGGCCCCCAATTCTGAGACACGTCGAGCAGAAGCTAGGGCCAGTAACATCACCGTCTTCCATGTGATGTACTTGTCTTCCACAGTCATCGGAGGTTCAAACCAGGAGGACTGTAGAAAATCTAACACCACATTCAAATTCCAGGGCGCCGTAGGCAGCACAAAAGGGCTGCAGAACTCAGACTTCACTACATCCCGGCCATTGAGTCTAGTTATTTTGAATGAAAAAAATTGTATTTAAAAAAACAGATTGTACAGTATACATAGTTCAACATTTGGCTGTAAAAATCCTTTTTATACCTTGCATCAACCTGCTGAGGTTGATCTTTTTGGCACTTTGAACAAAAATAGGTCATTCTGTTGTGTTCTCCCAGACGACACACTGTGATCTTTGTACCACACTGACCGCAGTTAGGTCTTTTGTACACTTTGTAATGTTTGTAGAGGGCTGAGCCAGTCTTCCGACACTGTAAAAACAAGACTTTTTTATTCTAGAATTATTATTTAGGTTTATTTAGCATGTTTCAAGGAGCGTATTCTTTAGCTTATTTACCTTATAGAAGAGAAGTGTGAAGTCACGGGTCATTTTTACAAGATGGCTCACGTGTTGATCGGTTAGCTGACCAGCCTGTATGGCAGAAGCCAGTATAGTTTAAAATATAACCTTGATCTTAAAAATTAATGAGTCAATTTAAAAATAATAAATCACAGATAAAAGGTTAATTTTTATAAAAAAAAAAAAAAAAAAGCCCAGGTCTATTTCATTTGCAAGGTAGTGCATGTTAGCAAGGCGAATGGTAAATACACTTCTGAATTTATCTCTATTTACTGAATGAACCTATAAAATTAGCATACTTCACCTGAATAGCCGGATGCAGGCCACTGTCAAAAAGAGCTTCATTCTTAATGATATTGCCGACTCCAGGTAGCACTGCTTGATCAAGGAGCACGTCACAGAGCATACGGCATCCCTGCTTCTTTACCTCAGACTCCACTCTAGAAAAACTGAAGTTCGGGGAGCAGACATCCAAGTCTTGAAATAATCTAACTTTTTCTTGACAGTCTGATGCATTCCTTGGAATAGTAAAAATAAATTTCTAAGCAAACTGGGTCAGTCACTTACCACTAGGACTCAATTGAAACTTAAGGTGGGTACACACTAATAGATATATCTGCAGATCAATTGATCTGCAGATATATCTATAGACGGATCGAGCAGTGTGTTCAGCATACACACTGCTCGATCCGTCGGGGACTGACGTCATGAACTGGGCGGGCGTGTACACACGCCCGCCCAGTTCAGCTGTCAATCACCGCCGCCCGCCGCAGCATGTGTACGGGTGGTCGGATGACCGCCCCGTACACACACAGCGACGCGCCAATATATCGGTAGATATATTGGCCGTCGGCTGTGCTGCACGGCCGACGCGATACGTCTGTGAACGACGGAGTTCACAGACGTATCGGACGTACACACTGGCCGACGGTCCCGCGATATATCGGCCGTTCAAGAGAACGGACGATATATCGACCAGTGTGTACGGGCCTTCAGAAAAGCTGTTAAGTTGGTACAATCACACCAGACATTCATGGAAACTGGCCATATGATACAAACATGCAAATGTAAAGATGTACATTCTAAATAAGTTATTTGTTACATTGTGGCCACAAGCAACCAAGCATGGAGAGTAACTCGGGGCATAATTCAGACGTGATCGCAGCAAAATTTTTCTCTAATCGACAAAACTATGTACACTGCAGTGGGGCAGATGTAACATGTGCAGAGAGATAGATTTGAGGGGGGGGGGGGGGGGGGGTGTTCAAACTGAAGTCTAAACTGCAGTGTAAAAAATAAGAATTTACTTACCGGTAAATCTATTTCTCGTAGTCCGTAGTGGATGCTGGGGACTCCGTAAGGCCATGGGGAATAGACTGGCTCCGCAGGAGACATGGGCACTTTAAGAAAGAATTTAGGTTCTGGTGTGCTCTGGCTCCTCCCTCTATGTCCCTCCTCCAGACCTCAGTTAGAGAAACTGTGCCCGGTAGAGCTGACAGTACAAGGAAAGGATTTTGGAAATCCAGGGCAAGACTCATACCAGCCACACCAATCACACCGTATAACTTGTGATAAACTTACCCAGTTAACAGTATGAACAACAGAGCATCAGATCTTTTACCCTCATGCAACTATAACATAACCCTTATTTAAGCAATAACTATATACAAGCATTGCAGAAGAAGTCCGCACTTGGGACGGGCGCCCAGCATCCATTACGGACTACGAGAAATAGATTTACCGGTAAGTAAAATCTTATTTTCTGTAACGTCCTAGTGGATGCTGGGGACTCCGTAAGGACCATGGGGATTATACCAAAGCTCCCAAACGGGCAGGAGAGTGCGGATGACTCTGCAGCACCGATTGAGCAAACACAAGGTCCTCCTCAGCCAGGGTATCAAACTTATAGAACCTTGCAAAGGTGTTTGAACCTGACCAAGTAGCCGCTCGGCAAAGTTGTAATGCCGAAACCCCTCGGGCAGCCGCCCAAGAAGAACCCACCTTCCTTGTGGAATGGGCCTTAACTGATTTAGGCAGCGGCAATCCAGCCGCAGAATGAGCCTGCTGAATCGTGTTACAGATCCAGCGAGCAATAGTCTGCTTTGAAGCAGGTGCCCCAAGCTTGTTGGAAGCATACAGGATAAACAAAGATTCTCTTTTCCTGACCCTAGCCGTTCTGGCTACATAAACCTTCAAAGCCCTGACCACATCCAGTAACTCGGAATCCTCCAAGTCAGGAGTAGCCACAGGCACCACAATAGGTTGGTTCATATGAAAGGATGAAACCACTTTCGGCAGAAATTGTGGGTGGGTCCGCAATTCTGCTCTATCCGCATGGAAAACCAGATAAGGGCTTTTATGTGACAGCCGCCAATTCTGACACACGCCTAGCCGAAGCCAAGGCTAGTAGCATGACCACCTTCCACGTGAGATATTTCAATTCCACCGACTTGAGTGGTTCAAACCAGTGTGATTTCAAGAAACTCAACACCACGTTAAGATCCCAAGGTGCCACTGGAGGCACAAAAGGGGGCTGAATATGCAGCACTCCCTTTACAAACGTCTGGACTTCAGGCAGAGAAGCCAGTTCTTTTTGAAAGAAAATGGATAGGGCCGAAATCTGGACCTTAATGGAACCCAATTTCAGGCCCAAAGTCACTCCCGACTGTAGGAAGTGAAGGAAACGGCCCAGCTGGAATTCCTCCGTAGGGGCATTCCTGGCCTCACACCACGCAACATATTTTCACCATGGCCCTCATTCCGAGTTGATCGGTCGCAAGGCGAATTTAGCAGAGTTACACACGCTAAGCCGCCGCCTACTGGGAGTGAATCTTAGCTTCTTAAAATTGCGACCGATGTATTCGCAATATTGCGATTACTAACTACTTAGCAGTTTCAGAGTAGCTTCAGACTTACTCTGCCTGTGCGATCAGTTCAGTGCTTGTCGTTCCTGTTTGACGTCACAAACACACCCAGCGTTCGCCCAGGCACTCCCACTGTTTCTCCGGCCACTCCTGCGTTTTTTCCGGAAACGGTAGCGTTTTCAGCCACACGCCCCTGAAACGCCGTGTTTCCGCCCAGTAACACCCATTTCCTGTCAATCACATTACGATCGCCGGAGCGATGAAAAAGCCGTGAGTAAAATTACTTTCTACATAGCAAAGTTACTTGGCGCAGTCGCAGTGCGAACATTGCGCATGCGTACTAAGCGGATTTTCATTGCGATGCGATGAAAAATACCGAGCGAACAACTCGGAATGAGGGCCCATATACGGTGATAATGTCGAGCCGTCACGTCCTTCCTAGCCTTTATTAGCGTAGGAATGACCTCATCCGGAATGCCTTTTTCTGCTAGGATCCGGCGTTCAACCGCCATGCCGTCAAACGCAGCCGCGGTAAGTCTTGGAACAGACAGGGCCCCTGTTGCAACAAGTCCTGTCTTAGAGGCAGAGGCCACGGGTCCTCTGTGAGCATTTCTTGCAAATCTGGATACCAAGTCCTTCTTGGCCAATCCGGAACAATGAGTATTGTTCGCACTCCTCTTTTTCTTATGATTCTCAGCACCTTGGGTATGAGAGGAAGAGGAGGAAATACATAGACCAACTGGAACACCCACGGCGTCACCAGTGCGTCCACAGCTAATCGCCTGAGGGTCTCTTGACCTGGCGCAATACTTCTGTAGCTTTTTGATGAGGCGGGATGCCATCATGTCCACCTGTGGCAGTTCCCACCGACTTCCAATCTGCGTGAAGACTTCTCGATGAAGTCCCCATTCTCCCATGTGGAGGACGTGCCTGCTGTGGAAGTCTGCTTCCCAGTTGTCCACTCCCGGAAAGAACACTGCTGACAGTGCGCTTACATGATTCTCCGCCCAGCGAAGAATTCTGGTGGCTTCTAACATGGCCACCCTGCTCCTTGTGCCGCCTTGGCGGTTTACATGAGCCACTGCGGTGATGTTGTCTGACTGAATCAGAACCGGTTGGTCGCGAAGTAGGGACTCCGCTTGGCGCAGGGCGTTGTATATGGCCCTTAGTTCCAGGATGTTGATGTGGAGGCAAGTCTCCTGACTTGACCACAGACCTTGGAAATTTCTTCCCTGTGTGACTGCCCCCCACCCTCGGATGCTTGCATCTGTGGTCACCAGGACCCAGTCCTGAATGCCGAATCTGCGGCCCTCGAGGAGGTGAGCACTCTGCAGCCACCACAGGAGAGACACCCTGGCCCTGGGGGATAGGGTGATTAACCGATGCATCTGAAGATGTGATCCGGACCATTTGTCCAGTAGATCCCATTGAAAGGTCCTCGCATGGAACCTGCCGAAGGGAATGGCCTTGTATGATGCCACCATCTTTCCCAGGACTCGCGTGCAGTGATGCACCGACACCTGTTTTGGTTTTAATAGGTTCCTGACCAGTGTCATGAGTTCCTGAGCCTTCTCCATCGGGAGATAAACCCTCTTCTGGTCTGTGTCCAGAATCATGCCCAGAAAAGGCAGTCGAGTCGTAGGAATCAGCTGCGACTTTGGAATATTTAGAATCCAGCCGTGTTGTCTTAACACTTCCAGAGAGCGTGCTACGCTGATCAGCAACTGCTCTCTTGACCTCGCCTTTATGAGGAGATCGTCCAAGTATGAGATAATTGTGACCCCTTGCTTCCGCAGGAGTACCATCATCTCCGCCATTACCTTGGTAAATATTCTCGGTGCCGTGGAGAGACCAAACGGCAACGTCTGAAATTGGTAATGACAATCCTGTACCACAAATCTGAGGTACGCCTGATGAGGTGGATAAATGGGGACATGAAGGTATGCATCCTTTATGTCACAAGACACCATAAAATCCTCCCCTTCCATGCTTGCTATGACCGCTCTGAGCGATTCCATCTTGAACTTGAACCTTTTCAGGTATATGTTCAGGGATTTTAAATTCAATATGGGTCTGACCGAACCATCCGGTTTCGGTACCACAAACATGTTCGAATAATAACCCTTTCCTTGCTGAAGGAGGGGAACCTTGACCACCACCTGTTGAACATACAATTTGTGAATTGCAGTTAGCACTATTTCCCTCTCTAAGGGGGAAGCTGGCAGGGCCGATTTGAGTTATCGGTGAGGGGGCATCTCTTCGAATTCCAGCTTGTATCCCTGAGACACAATCTCTATTGCCCAGGGATCCAACAGGGAGTGAACCCACTTGTGGCTGAAATTTCGGAGACGCGCCCACACCGGGCCTGGCTCCGCCTGTGGAGCCCCAGCGTCATGCGGTGGATTTAGTGGAAGCCAGGGAGGACTTCTGTTCCTGGGAACTAGCTGCGCTGTGCAGCTTCCTTCCTCTGCCCCTGCCTCTGGCAAGAAAGGACGCAACTCGGACTTTCTTGCCTTTTTGTGATCGAAAGGACTGCATTTGGTAATACAGTGCTTTCTTAGGTTGTGAGGAAACATATGGCAAAAAAATTGACTTTCCAGCAGTAGCTGGGGAGACCAGGTCCGAGAGACCCTCCCCAAACAATTCCTCCCCCTTGTAAGGTAAAACCTCCATGTGCCTTTTTGAGTCGGCATCACCTGTCCATTGCCGAGTCCACAGGACCCTTCTGGCAGAAATCGACATAGCATTTATTCTAGAGCCCAGTAGGCTAATGTCTCTTTGAGCATCTCTCATATATAGGACAGCGTCTTTTATATGCCCCAGGGTCATTAGTATAGTATCCTTGTCCAAGGTATCAAGTTCCTCAGATAAGGTATCCGTCCATGCTGCTACAGCACTACATACCCAGGCCGACGCAATTGCCGGCCTTAGTAAGGTACCCGAATGTGTATAAATGGACTTCAGGGTACCCTCTTGCTTTCTATCCGCAGCATCTTTTAGGGTGGCCGTATCCTGTGACGGCAGGGCTACCCTCTTGGATAAGCGTGTTAAAGCTTTGTCCACCCTAGGGGAGGATTTCCAGCATAACCTGTTCGTTGGTGGGAAAGGATACGCCATAAGCATCCGTTTGGAAATCTGCAGTTTTTTATCTGGAGATTCCCAAGCCTTTTCACATAACTCATTTAGCTCGTGTGAAGGGGGGGGAAGGTCACCACCTGCCTTTTTTCCCAATACATATGAACCCTCTTGTCTGGGACTGGGGTTTCCTCTGTGATGTGCAACACATCCTTAATTGCTATAATCATGTAACGGATGGATTTAGCCAATTTAGGCTGTAACTTTGCATCATCGTAATCGACACTGGAGTCAGAATCCATGTCGGTATCTGTGTCAACAATTTGGGATAGTGGGCGCTTCTGAGACCCTGACGGCCTCTGCGACATAGGATCAGGCACGGGCTGAGACCCTGACTGTCCTATGGTTTCAGCTTTATCCAACCTTTTATGCAAGGAATTAACATTATCATTTAAAACCTTCCACATATCCATCCAATCAGGTGTCGGCGCCGTCGGCGGAGACACCACATTCATTTGCTCCCGCTCTGTTTCCACATAGCCTTCCTCGTCAAACATGTCGACACAAGCGTACAGACACACCACACACACAGGGAATGCTCTTTTTGAAGGGTGTAGTACTGGTGACCGGCGGTCTCCTGACCGCCGGTCACCTTACCGACGCACTGAACAGCACCCTGCTCGTCCGGGCACAGATTCAAACTGAGGTCTGGAGGAGGGACATAGAGGGAGGAGCCAGAGCACACCAGAACCTAAATTCTTTCTTAAAGTGCCCATGTCTCCTGCGGAGCCAGTCTATTCCCCATGGTCCTTACGGAGTCCCCAGCATCCACTAGGACGTTAGAGAAATAAAGCAGCCAATATTTACTCTGCACAGAAACAAAATAACCCACCCAAATCTAAATCTCTCTTCACATGTTATATATGCTTCACCAGCAGTGCACATAATTTTGCCCATTAGAGAAAGATTTTTGCTGCTAGATCAGGTCTGAATAAGGCCTTTAATGCTATAAAGCAGGGCTGGCCAAACCGGTCCTCGAGATCTACCAGCGGTTCATGTTTTCCAGGCCTCCTGGAGATCTGTAGAATTATCAGTTAGGAATGAATACAGCACATCTTAATTAATAATGACTACACCTGTGCACCAGCTAGGTAGTCTGGAAAATGTGAACTGTTGGTAGATCTCGAGAACTGGTTTGGCCAGCTCTGCTATAAAGCATGGGTCTTCAACCTGCAACCCTCCAGCTGCTGTGGAACTACACATCCCAGCATGCCCTGCCAGAGCTTTGCTATTAAGGCATTCTAAAACTGAGCAGGGCATGCTGGGATGTGTAGTTCCACAACAGCTGGAGGGCCACAAGTTGAAGACCCATACTATAAAGTGTGGGATACTATAGCCGGGCCAGAGGAACAAATATGTATGATTGTAATAAATGTTACGTGGTGTTTTATTAATTGTTTTTATGTGAAACACCGGTCATGTGTATGTTGTATTGTGATTAAATGTTTCTAAAAAATACAAAAGAAAGAACAAAATGAATTTGGTTCGACAGCGCTTTATTTTCTGTATGTATGTTTGATCTGTTTTTGAGATTCGTATTCTCTTTTCTTAGAGCTTCAGTCGAGCCAAGGGATTAACTACAGTTCATACACTATCATTATCGCCAACATTTGAGATCTTCACATGAATATATTATTTTTTTGTAGTGGAGTGGAGGGTAGGGGAGTGGTTTCTGGGAGGTGCCCCACTCCATCTGCATGGACGCAGGGTCTAATAGTTACATGGCCAGGAGATCTCAGCACAAAGCGTCCATCTCATCCCCTCTCCCCACTGCTGGCCATCCCAGCCAGTTGGCTGCAGCGCACTTGCACAGCCGGGTGCAGCTTCAATGACAGAGGCATAGAGAACCCAGGACTGCAACAAGAAGAGCCTGCAGGAATAGATACAGGGAGAGGGGCAGAAATACCCGGAACCTGGGGAGTGGAGAGGTGAGGGGGAGGAGGGAGCTGAGAGCTGCAGTGAGGTACGGTGAGCAGCTCCATTCAGCTGGGAGGGGAGAGTGCCGGGCAGACCGCCTGAAAATCAAGCCTGTGGAGAACACTGTTTAATATACAGATGTGTAACATTTAATAAGACCAATAACATTCTGTGAACTTTGTTCTTCTAAATTTTAAGTTGAACGTTGCCCTTTCAAAACTGAAGTTTGTTATTGTAAATTAAAGTATCCCAAATAAGCCTGTTAAGCCAGAACAAAAACAGTAATACAGGTTGAGTATCCCATATCCAAATATTCCGATATACGGAATATTCCGAAATACAAATTTTTTTGAGTGAGATAGTGAAACCTTTGTTTTATGATGGCTCAATGTACACAAACTGTGTTTAATACACAAAGTTATTAAAACATTGTACAGGTTGAGTATCCCTTATCCAAAATGCTTGGGACCAGAGGTATTTTGGATATCGGATTTTTCCGTATTTTGGAATAATTGCATACCATAATGAGATATCATGATGATAGGACCTAAATCTAAGCATAGAATGCATTTATGTTTCATATACACCTTATACACACAGCCTGAAGGTCATTTTAGCCAATATTTTTTATAACTTTGTACATTAAACAAAGTGTGTGTATATTCACACAATTCATTTTTGTTTCATATACACCTTATACACACAGCCTGAAGGTCATTTAATACAATATTTTTAATAACTTTGTGTATTAAACAAAGTTTGTGTACATTGAGTCATCAAAAAACAAAGGTTTCACTATCTCACTCTCACTCAAAAAAGTCCGTATTTCGGAATATTCCGTATTTCGGAATATTTGGATGTGGGATACTCAACCTGTATTAAATGACCTTCAGGCTGGGTGTATAATGTGTATATGAAACAAATGAATTGTGTGAATGTACACACACTTTGTTAATGCACAAAGTTATTAAAAATATTGGCTATAATTACCTTCAGGCTGTGTGTATAAGGTGTATATGAAACATAAATGTATTCTGTGCTTAGACTTGGGTCCCATCACCATGATATCTCATTATGGTATGAAATTATTCCAAAATACGGAAATATCCAATATTCAAAATACTTCTGGTCCCAAGCACTTTGGATAAGGGATACTCAACCTGTATATGCTTGCCAATTCAGCAAAGAAAAATGTATATATGTATGTATGTGCTTACATACAGTATATGTATTATATACACACACACACACACACACACACACACATATGCACGCACACACCCACTAGAATAGTTCTACAACATTTCCCTTCAGCTGGAAAGAATATCATTTAACTCTATCAGGATGTTCACCCCCTTCTCTCTGCGTGTTGCAGCTATCTATCGCCCTCCTGGGCAACCTAAACAATTTCTAGAAGATATTTCTGCCTGGCTCCCACACTTCTTATCCTCTGACATCTCCACCATCATTATGGGCGATTTCAATATAGCTCGACAGTCCACAATCTGTTCATGCATCCAAACTCCTCTCTCTAACCTCCTCTCTTGGCCTAACCCAATGGTACGATTCCTCTACTCACCAGGAGGGCCACTGCCTTTGGTCTAATGTTCACCAGGCTCTGCTCAGTTTCTGAATTAACACTCCTTTCCCTCTCTCTGATCACAACCTGATCACCTTCACAATCTCTTCTATTACTTTAAATTCTAGGACACTAAAGCCAAGCAAGCCTCCTCTAACCCGCAGAAATACTAACAATATAAATTTTCAACAACTTTCCACTTTTCTGCAACAACTTCTCTCACCAATCTCTACATTCACCACACCTAACACTGCTGTATCCCACCTGCACCAGACCCTAGAGAGTGCCCTTGATGAAGTGGCTCCAGCTACCCATCACACTCCACGTAGGCTTAGATGCCAACCATGGCACTCTAAATCAACAAGACACCTACAAAAACTGTCACGTAAAGTAGAACGTCAGTGGCGGAAATCTCAGAATCCAAGTGACTTTCTCACATATAAGACTACCTACCACTCCTATCGTCAGGCGCTGGACACTGCCAAACAAACATATTTCCAATCTCTCATCATGCCACCAACCCCAAGCGACGTTTTAATAATTCAAATCACTTCTTTACCCTCCCTCACCTCCCCCACTAGCTACTATCCGTGCACAAGAACTTGCTTCCTACTTCAAGGATAAGATTGATAAAATCCGAGATGAAATGGTATGCTCTAACTCAGCCAGTGACCTGCTCAATTCCCTACCTGAACCCTCTGGCACTTTCTCTTCATTTGATCCCACAAGTGAAGATGAAGTATCAACACTCTTTTCATCCTCCTACTCCACTACCTCTCCTCTTGATCCTATACCATCACAGGTCAGTAAAACTTTGTCTCCTGAGCTTATCCCAACCTTAACAAAAATCTGTAATCTCTCTCTCTCTACTGGTATCTTTCCCTAAAAAAAACACAACTCTGACCCAAACACACTCTGTAACTACCGTCCCATTTCTCAGCTACCCAGTCCCTCCAAGCTACTTGAGAGACCTGCCTACACTCGCCTTACACACTTTCTTAACTCCCACAACTTATTGGACCCACTTCAGTCAGGCTTTTGTGCCCAACACTCCACAGAGATGGCACGGACCAAAGTAGTGAATGATCTAGTCACTGCTAGATCAAAAGGCCATTACACACTACTTATTCTTCTAGATCTCTCTGCTGCTTTTGACACTGTTGACCACTCTCTTCTCATATAAACACTAAAATCCCTAGGTCTTCAGGACACAGCCCTTACTTGGTTCTCATCCTACCTATCTAATTGCTCTTTCAGTGTTCACTTCTCTGATTCTACCTCCACTTCTCTACCTCTATCAGTTGGAGTACCGCAAGGCTCAGTCTTAGGTCGTCTGCTTTTCTCAATCTATACCTCCTCTCCTGGTAAACTAATCAGCTCCTTCGGATTTCAGTATCATTTGTACGCTGATGATACTCCAATCTACCTATCCTCCCCAGATTTATCACCATCTGTATTGGCTCGTGTCACTGGATGCCTGTCTGCCATTTCATCTTGGATGTCATCTCGCCACCTCAAACTCAACATTTCCAAAACAGAATTATTTTCCCACCAGCTAAGAGTAGTTACCAACCTGATATCTCCATAACTGTTAACAATGCAACTATCCACCCTACCCCACAAGCTCGCTGCCTAGGTGTCACCCTTGACTCTGAACTGTCCTTTGTTCCACACATTCAATCTGTCTCTAAATCATGTTACATGCACCTTAAAAACATATCCACAATACGCCCTTATGTTACACAAGACACAGCAAAAACTCTAATCCATGCTCTCATTATCTCCCGCATTGATTATTTTAATAGTCTCCTGACCGGTCTTCCCAAACATAGGCTCTCACCACTACAATCCATTTTAAATGCAGCTGCGAGGCTAATCTTCCACGCCAGTCATTCTTCACCTGCTGATCCGCTCTGTCAGTCCCTCCATTGGTTACCGGTATTCTACCGTGTCAAATATTTTACTTACATACAAGGCTATTAACCAAACTGCACCATCATACATCTCCTCGCTCATCTCAAAATATCTCCCTACCAGACCTCTCCGCTCTGCACATGATCTGCGTCTCTCATCAACAAGTATTACTTGTTCCCACTCAAAATTACAGGACTTTACCCGGGCTTCACCCACTCTGTGGAATGCCCTACCACGCACAATAGGACTCTCCTCTAGTCTCCAAACCTTTAAACGTTCCCTGAAAACTCATCTCTTCTACAAGCCTATCAAATTCCAGACCCACACACATTACCCTCAATGCTTCCCTATCCAGTTACATCTCCTCTGTACAGTCCACATAACCTCACATTTTGTCTTCC